>NW_021835731.1:0-38988 GCF_006345805.1 Octopus sinensis
AAAAAGCACCATCCGAACGTGGCCGATTGCATCGCCGCCTTGACTTGCTTCAGTGCCGGTGGAACGTAAAAAGCACCAACCGATCATTGCCGCTGCGAGCCTCCCTGGCACCTGTGCCGGCGGCAAAAAAAAGCACCCACTACACTCACAGAGTGGTTGGCGTTAGGAAGGTTCATCCACCTGGTAGAAACACTGCCAGATCAGACTGGAGCCTGTGCAGCCTCCTGGCTTCCAGACCCCGGTCACACTGTCGCAACCCGTGCTAGCACGGAAAACGGACGTTAAACGATGATGATGATGATGATTCTCCGTATTTGTTTCTCTCTCCTTTCTCTCACTTTCCCACTCTATTACTTTCTTTTCTCTCGGACTCTCCCTCGCTTTCTCTACTCTCTATCTTTATCTATCTCTCTCTCCCATTTATAAACAACAAAAGATCTTGAGTAAGTTGAGAAATAAAATATTTAGAAGATCAATCATAAATATAAGGCAGTAACAACGAAAGGTCTGCTTGAAGGCAGACAGCAAAACGCTAACATTTAAAAGGGACAGACGAACTTGCGAGCTGAATAAAAATAATAAATATTGGAAAGCAAGTTTTGAAGGGATAGAATCTGAGGATAGTAGAGTCACCATGGCTGGCATTTCTTAACGACGGACAGCAACGTATTGACAGTTTAACGGCTGGTTGTAAAATTTTGAACTTGATGTAAAAGAAAATTCGTAAACACCAAGTTTTGAAGTGATTCTTTCTCAGGACAGTAGACTCACCATGGCAAGCATTCAAAACCTCTTCATCATGGACGGCACAACACATTGAAGATTAAAAGGCTGGCGCCAATTTTTAGCTTGATGTAAACAGAGAATTCCTAACACTCGCTCCTGAAATTTTAATCCCCTTCCAGCCCCATTTAGACCTCTTTTCACATTTGGTTAATATAACCCGATTTCATTCGGGTCTACTGGGGCCACATTTTATAAGATGATGAATTTTTGTCCTAGAGGTGACGCCTTTCATTCGAGGAAAAAATAGTTGTCATGCAAACTTGCCAGCACTTTTAACATAGGTGTGCATATATTTTCAGCTGAATCGACCGACTACGTAATGCACACATTATATATATTATATATATATATATATATATAGATATATATATATATATATATATATATATATATATATATGTGTGTGTGTATATATATATAATATATATATATATATATATGTGTGTGTGTGTGTGTGTTGCACGCATTATATATACAATTGTATACAAATGAGATATATATCTGTATTTAAATTAAATTAGGATAAAACACTAATAGGCAAACCAAACAGTGAAAAACCAAAAACAAAAACATTAAAAAAATATAATATAGAAAATATAGAAATATTAAAAATTGAAAAATTTAAATTATTTAAATTGAAAATAAAAATTATTAACTTATATTCATAATTTGTTTAAAAATATATAACTTTGAAAAAGTATGAAAAAGTTTAATATACATAAATACAGATATATACACTTTGTATATATACATTATATATACTTATTTATATATAGAACACACACATACATTATATATTACATATTTATATATAGAACACACACACAAACATTTATTATATATTTATATAGAACACACACACACACACATACATTATATATACATATTTATATATAGAAAACACACACACACACATACATTATATATACATATTTATGTATAGAACACACACACACACACACATTACATTATATATACAGATTTATGTATAGAACACACACACACACCACACACACACATTATATATACAGATTTACATATAGAACACACACACACACACACATATAAATGAACGCAAGAATATCTGATTCATAATATTTGTTCTCATGCTCGTGTGTTGTTGGTGACAGACAGATACATAAAAGAACGTCGATGTGATGGGAAGGTAGGAAACAGAGTGAGTGAAAAAGAGAGGAAATAACGAGAGTGACAGATAATTTAAATAACGGTAGTGGAACTGTCAAAGTTATAAATGAAGAAGCGTGAGAGGGTACTGGAGGAAATAGCGTGAGTGAGGAAGATGGCCTCTAGCAACCACACCTTTTAAGATAGGGATTTCTAAGGTAGCCCACGATCATCGTCACCTCATTCTACATGTCCCTGTAAATTTTGGAGCGAATCGGACGGGTTGTAGTGGCATTGAAAGCGATCCAAGCGGTAAAAACGCATTTCAGTTTTATATATAGAAGACTAGCTGAAGGTGACCCGCTCTACGCGCGGGTAAGAGTGTGGTTGTTACTTTCTGTTGCTTCCTTTCAGCACGTAAAAAGCACCATCCGAACGTGGCCGATTGCAGCGCCGCCTTGACTGGCTTCTGTGGCAGTGGCACGTAAAAAGCACCAGCCGATCGTTGCCGCTGCGAGCCCCCCTGGCACCTGTGCCGGCGGCACGAAAAAAGCACCCACTACACTCACAGAGTGGTTGGCGTTAGGAAGGTCATCCACCTGTAGAAACACTGCCAGATCAGACTGGAGCCTGCTGCAGCCTCCTGGCTTCCCAGACCCCGGTCAAACTGTCCAACCCGTGCTAGCTCGGAAAACGGACGTTAAACGATGATGATGATGATGATTCTCCGTATTTGTTTCTCTCTCCTTTCTCTCACTTTCCCACTCTCTTACTTTTCTTTTCTCTCGGACTCTCCCTCGCTTTCTCTTACTCTCTATCTTTATCTATCTCTCTCCCATTTATAAACAACAAAAGATCTTGAGTAAGTTGAGAAATAAAATATTTAGAAAGAACAATCATGAATATCAGGCAGTGGCAACGGAAAGGTCTGCTTGAAGGCAGACAGCAAAACGCTAACATTTAAAAGGGACAGACGAACTTGCGAGCTGAATAAAAATAATAAAATATTGGAAAGAAAAGTTTGAAGGGATAGAATTTGAGGATAGTAGAGTCACCATGGCTGGCATTTCTTAACAACGGACAGCAACGTATTGACAGTTTAACGGCTGGCGTAAAATTTTGAACTTGATGTAAAAGAAAATTCGTAAACACCAAGTTTTGAAGTGATTCTTTCTCAGGACAGTAGACTCACCATGGCAAGCATTCAAAACCTCTTCATCATGGACGGCAACACATTGAAGATTAAAAGGCTGGCGCCAATTTTTTAGCTTGATGTAACAGAGAATTCCTAAACACTCGCTCCTTGAAATTTTAATCCCCTTCCAGCCCCATTTATACCCCTTATTCACCTTTTGGTTAATATAACCCGATTTCATTCGGGCCGCAGCTCCGACAGCGATAAAGAAAATGAATTGGCACCTGAATGGAGTGAAAATTGAAAAACTGTTTCTTTCGGTGATTTTTCTGAAGAAACTGGACCAAGCCACAGACTTTCCCAGAAGAGTAAAGCCTTAGACTATTTCTTTTTACTTTTTCGAATGAGCCTATTTGAAATCATTTCGGCGGAAACGACCCGTTACGCTGAATGTAAACAAAGCGAAAGAAAGGATAGTTAGTGGTTTCCCACAACCTTAAATGAAATTAAGACTATTTTGCCATAAATATTATTATGGGTATCAGAAAGTTACCCAGAATAACAAATTCTATCGTAAAATTTTGTTGTATACCCAATTGAATATTAGCTAATACCCATTTCTATAGCGATGTTTGAACAAAATTTTAATAATTTTATATTTTGTTGAATTTACCTGTATCTACTTGCAATTAGAGTCACTTTGTGACAAAAATTATAGTATAGAATTGGTTGAGAACATTTCATTAAATTATCTTCCAAAAATCAAATTAATATATTGATAAATAAAAAAAGTTATAGTTGTTTAATGAAACCAGACTAACTTTATGATTATGTTAGAAATTAATTGAAACACATAAGGGGTGTATTTTGTTCAGAAATATAGTAACGAAAGGGTTAATAGGTGTGCATATTTTCAGCTGAACCGACCGACCACATAATGCACCATTATTATATATATATATTATATATATATATAATATATATATATATACTATATATATTATATATATATCATGTTGTGTGTGTGTGTGTGTGCACGCATTATATATACAAATTATATATATATGTTAGAAATTAAATTATGAGATAAAACCACTAGTAGGCAAAAACAAAAAAACAAAAAACATATATATATATATATAGATATATATATATATATATATATATGGGTGTGTGTGTGTGTGTGTGTGTGTGTGTGCACGCATTATATATACAATTATATATATATATATATATATGTATAATTGAATTAGAGATAAAACCACTAATAGGCAAAAAAAACAAAAACAAAAACATAAAAATAAAAATATAATATAGAAAATATATAAAATTGAAAAATTTAAATTATTTAAATTTAGAATAAAAATTATTAAATTATATTTATAATTTGTTTAAAAATATATATATAACTATAGGCGCAGGAGTGGCTGTGTGGTAAGTAGCTTGCTAACCAACCACATGGTTCCGGGTTCAGTTCCACTGCGTGGCACCTCGGGCAAGTGTCTTCTGCTATAGCCTCGGGCCGACCAATGCCTTGTGAGTGCATTTGGTAGACGGAAACTGAAAGAAGCCTGTCGTATATATGTATATATATACCTGTATGTGTGTGTGTGTTTGTGTGTCTGTGTTTGTCCCCCTAGCATTGCTTGACAACCGATGCTGGTGTGTTTACGTCCCCGTCACTTAGCGGTTCGGCAAAAGAGACCGATAGAATACAGGGCTTACAAAGGATAAGTCCCGGGGTCGATTTGCTCGACTAAAGGCGGTGCTCCAGCATGGCCGCAGTCAAATGACTGAAACAAGTAAAAGAGTAAAAGAGTATACATAAATACAGATATATACACTTTGTATATATACATTATATATACAAATTTATATATCGAACACACACACACATATATATATATAAATGAACGCAATGAATATCTGATTCATAATATTTGTTCTCATGATTGTGTGTTGTTGGTGGCGATGATAATTCTCCCTATGAACGCAGACAGATACATCAAAGAACGCTGTCTGACGAACTTATAAAGGGAAAGTGAAAGGGAGTTGAGGGGAATACATTAAATAACGGTAGTGGAACTGTCAAAGTTATACATGAAGAGGAGTAAGAGGGGAATGGAGGAAATAGCGTGAGTGAGGAAGATGGCCCCTAGCAACCACACCTTTTAAGATATGGTTTTCTAAGGTAGCCCACGGGCATCGTCACCTCATTCTACATGTCCCTGTAAATTTTGGAGCGAATCGGATGGGATGTAGTGGCATTGAAAGCGATCCAAGCGGTAAAAACGCATTTCAGTTTTATATATATATATATATATATACACGCACACCATTATAAAGTCATTATTTAATGATTTATGAGTGGCCAACAAACTAATAATACCATAATAATTCATTTATATTTTTTATTTCTTTATTGCCCACAAGGGGCTAAACATAGAGGGGACAAACAAGGACAGACAAAGGGATTAAGTCGATTACATCGACCCCAGTTCGTAACTGGTACTTATTTAATCGACCCTGAAAGGATGAAAGGCAAAGTCGAGCTCGGCGGAATTTGAACTCAGAATGTAGCGGCAGACGAAATACTGCTAAGCATTTCGCCCGGCCTGCTAACGATTCTGCCACCTTACATTAAATTATACTAATTATAATAAGGATGTTGAGTGATTACAGCGACTATCTGCAAGAAACAGACGCCAAAAGGTTTATAAACCACTTAAAATTATTACTCCAATACTGTAAGGTTGTAAGCGAGGGAAATTGACAGAGAGGATTTATAAAATATTTTGAATAGAACTATTGCGATACTGGACTTAAAATTTTAAGTGGTAAGGCGGCGAGCTGGCAGAACCGTTAGCACGCCGGGCGAAATGAATAGCCGTATTTCGTCTGCCGTTGCGTTCTGAGTTCAAATTCCGCCGAAGTCGACTTAGCCTTTCATCCTTTCGGGGTCGATTAAATAAGTACTAGTTACGCACTGGAGTCGATATAATCGACTTGTCCTCTCTGTGTTTAGTCCCTTGTGGTTAGTAAAGAAATAGGTATTTCGTCTGCCGTTACGTTCTGAGTTCAAATTCCACCGAGGTCGACTTTGCTTTCATCCTTTCGGGGTCGATAAATCAAGTACCAGTTACGTACTGGGGTCGATATAATCGATTTAATCCGTTTGACTGTCCTTGTTTGTCCCCTTCATGTTTAGCCTGTTGTGGGCAATAAAGAAATAGGTATTTCGTCTATCTTTATATTCTGAGTTCAAATTCCACCGAGGTCGACTTTGCCTTTCATCCTTTCGGGGTCGATAAATTAAGTACCAGTTGCGCACCGGGGTCGATGTAATCGACTGGCTCCCTCACCCAAAATTTCGGGCCTTGTGCCTTGAATAGAAAAGATTAATTTTAAGTGGTTTATAGAGTTATTAGCGTCTATATCTAGCAGAAAGACGGTGTAATCATTGCTCGTCCTTATTATAATATATATAAATATATATAATATTCCATAATATATATAAATATTTTATATATGTAAACGAAACGGATGCTGTCTAAATAAAAAAACAAAACAATTTGATATGAAACGTAAAGCTTACTGCGACATTCCTGTAATTCTACTTTTAAAATTCTCGTTTCGTTCTTTTCTATTCTTTCCGTGGAAACGGCGAATTGTTCCAAGTTGTTTTTGTTGTTTTATTGTAGTTTTATTTTTTTATTGTTTCTGTTGGTTTTTTTTTTTTGCCATACATCCTTTCCGGGTCGATGAAAGAAGTACGAGTTGAAAATATTGGAGTCGATGTAATCGACTAGCTATATGTATACATATATATAGGTATATGTTTGGGTGTCTGTGTTTGTCCCCCTCCAACATCGCTCGACAGCCGATGCTGGTGTGTTTACGTCCCCGTCACTAAGCTTACAAAGAATAAGTCCTGGGGTCGATTTGCTCGACTAAATGTGGTGCTCCATCATGAGCATCATGATAACACAGAAACCATAACAAGAATACAAGCACACTTATTACTGTAGCTGCAAAAGTCGCTGCAACATCATCAATACGTTCAAGTAACATCTCAACGACTTCAGCTCCAATTGCTACCTGTACAGTCACCACTTTAACAACTGCCACCTACACACAGCAAACACCTGTAAACAACTGACAACGACAAACGCGTCACACCTCACAACATCCTGTTTACCTGCAATCACAAATGTGCGCGCACAAACACACACACAAAAGCATGGCTGTGAGGTAAGAAGCTTGCTTTCCACTCACATGTTTCCGTGTTAAGGGCCACTACATGGCATTTTGGGCAGGTAATTTCTGGTAGAGCCTCGGACAGACTAATGACTTCTGAGTGGATTTCGTATATATATATATATACGATGTAGTATGGAATTTTGTCAGTGATCAGTTTGCGGTCTCAAAGCGACGAAAATATTTTGGCAAATTAAATTTAAATGTTGAAGTGAATCTAACGGTATTTGTATGTTTTAAATGGCTTATAAATACCTTCCACGCTGAAATTGTTTTCGTTCCAGCACACGATCTCAGATCAGGTCACTTACTATGCAAGTACATCTCCAACAATATATATATATATACACATATATTATTTTATTCTTTTACTTGTTTCAGTTATTTGACTGCGACTATGTTGGGGCATCGCCTTTAGTCGAACGAATCGATCCCCAGGACTTATTCTTTGAAACTCTAATACTTATTCTATCGCTCATTTATGCTGAACCGCTATCTTACGGGGACGAAAGCATACCAGCATCAGTTGTCAAGATATGGTGGGCGGGACAAACATAGATACCGACACAAACACACACACACATATATATACAACGGGCTTCTTTCAGTTTCCCTCTAACAAATTCACTCACAAGGATTTGTTCGTCCCGAGGCTATAGTAGAAGACGCTTGCCCAAGGTGCCACGCAGTGGGACTGAACCCGGAACCATGTGGTTGGGAAGCAAGCTTCATTCCGCAGTCACTTCTGTGTCTACACACACACACGCACACACATATATACGTATATATATATTTTTTTCTACACGTATATATACACATATATAAACAAATATATATATATATATTTTCTACACGTATATATATACATATGTGGAGGCGCAATGGCCCAGTGGTTAGGGCAGCGGACTCGCGGTCGTAGGATCGCGGTTTCGATTCCCAGACCGGGCGTTGTGAGTGTTTATTGAGCGAAAACACCTAAAAGCTCCACGAGGCTCCGGCAGGGGGTGGTGATCCCTGCTGTACTCCTTCACCACTCTTTCTTCTGTTGGCCTGCTCACTTAGCCAGCGGGGTGGCGTCATTCGAAGGCTAAAACAATGCGAACGCATTGTGACCAGCGATGTGTAACTACATCTGATGGACTGGTCGGTCACGTGATCACGTGATAATATATACATATATATAGATACATACAAACATACATATATATAAATATATAATATATACATATACCCCCTCATCCCAAATATATATATATATATATATATATTATATATAATTTATATATATATATATATATATATATATAACAAGTATATATACACAGGTGTATATATATATATATATATATATATAGTGTGTGTGTGTGTGTGTGTGTGTGTGTGTGTGTGTGTGTGTGTGTGTAAACAAAACGCACGCTGTCTTAATAAAAAGAAACAAAAACAAAACAATTCGAACTGGAAAGTAAAACTTACTTCAACATTGCAGTGATTCCGTTTTTGAAATTCGTGTTTCGTTCCTTTCCATTCTTTCCGTGCAAACTGCGAACTGTTCCAAGTTGTTGTTGTTGTTGTTTTTGCTGTTTTTGTTTTTGTTTTTGCTGTTGTTGTTTTTGTTGTTATTTGCGGCTGCTGTTCTTCTTTTTATCGCTGTCGGTACTTCCGTTGATGCTCTCCCGAACCCTGCCGCAGAATAAGCATAGTGAAAGTTGTACTCTCAACCCACGTGATCGCTGTTGTTGTTGATATTGCTGTTGTCGTAGCAGCTAGCTGTTGTTGTTGTTAATGCAACTGTTGCTTGTTTTCCAATTGTTCTTATTGTTATTATTATTGTTACAGCTACGGTTGCCAGGTATTGCCTACCTATGACATAAGTAGCAGTAGTAGTAGTAGTAGTAGCAGCAGCAGCAGCAGCAGCAGCAGTAGTAGTAGTAGTAGTAGTAGTAGTAGTAGTGGGTATTATAGGGGTGGTGGTGGTGATAATCATTTGATTAACAGAATCGACCACTTTCTGATGGAATTCGTCAACATACCGGAGAAAATGCTTAACAACATTTCGTCCAACTTCACGTTCTTAGTTCAAACCCCGCCGAGGTCGACTTTGCCTTTCATCCTTTCGGGGTCGATTAAATAAGTACCAGTTACGCACAGGAGTTCGATATAATCGACTTAATCCGTTTGTCTGTCCTTGTTTATCCCCCCCCCCCCTGTGTTTAGCCCCTTGTGGGTAGTAAAGAAATAGGTATTTCGTGTGCCGCTACGTTCCCAGTTCTAACCCCGCCGAGGTCGACTTAATCCGTTTCGGGGTCGATTAAATAAGTACCAGTTACGCACTGGGGGTTGGTCGATGTATTCGAATAGTTCCCCCACTCTCCTCCCGAAATTGCTGGCCTTGTGCTTGTTATAGAAAGGATTAATATTGTTGTTGCTGCTGTTATTAATTAATTAAATTAAATAATTAATTAAATTAATTAATCAATTATTATTTGCTGGTAGTGGTTGTTTTAGTAATTTTAGACATTATCTTTCTCAAGAAAGAATTGGCAACAACCACCTGACCATCAGCGCCAGCACCACCACCACCACCACCATTAGCATCACGACCTCTTCCTCCTCCTCTTCCTCCTCCTA
Organism: Octopus sinensis; assembly: GCF_006345805.1. Taxonomy (NCBI): domain Eukaryota; kingdom Metazoa; phylum Mollusca; class Cephalopoda; order Octopoda; family Octopodidae; genus Octopus; species Octopus sinensis. The sequence continues at coordinate 9,932 of NW_021835731.1, forward strand.
CTACAGCCATTACCACCACGCAACACCCACCACCGTCGAATCACTATCACTACCACTACTACTACCACCACACTGACTACCAACACAGTATCTGCTAGAGCTACGACTGTCGTCTTCACAACTACCACAGCTACTACCACCGCCACAACCACAACAGTTATAACTACCACTGCCACTACAACCACTACAGTTATAACTACCCCCACTACAACTACTACAGATGCAATGATCGTTACTACAGAACCAGTAGCTACAGCTACCACCTTCACACAATGTACAGCTGTTACCACAATCCCAACTACCGCCGATACCACAATTACGTCCCTAATTACATCCACAATAGATAGATGAAACACTTTGTCAGCTACCAGATCTACTAGCACCCATACAATAATAATAATAATAATATACACATCTAACATCTCAGCAACTACAGCTTCAACTAGAACCTCTACAGCCACCACATTCAAAACTACTACCCTCACAAAACAAAATAGTTGTACTCAAGTGAAAACCACATCCGTTCGCACCTCACTACATCATGTATACACACACACACACAAGCATGCATGAATACATATATACATGTATGCACATGTAGAGATGTGTAGAGGCACCTGAACAATTATATAGACACACATTCATATATAGATCCATCCGTACATAGGCACGCGCACGCACACACACCTCTCTCTATATATACATATATACGGGCATATATTATATATTATATATATATATACATACATACAAGTATATATATATATATATGATAAATATATATATACAGTTATATATATATGTATATATATACGAGTATATATACACAGGTATATGTACCTATACAGTTATATCACAGGTAAATATATTATATATACATATACTGTGTATATATACTTGTATATATATATACATATATATATATACCTGTATATATATATACTGGTATGTATGTATATATATAATATATTATATATATATATACAAGCATATATACATATATATATATATATATATACAAGTATATACACAGGTATATATGTATGTATATATACAGGTACATACACACACAAGTATATACACACGCATACGTACATTTACAAACGAACATGTAGATACAAGTTTTTAAAGTTGCTTGCGAATCTTCTCCATCGCCATCACTGCCGCCGCCATCATCCGTTCCAGCACGACCATCCACCATTGTTCTTCTCATCAGCCCTGACCACCGCCACCACCACTACCACCACCACCACCACAACCACCACCACAACCAGTACAACTACCACCACAGCTACCACCAGTACCATCGCAACAACAACTCCCCCACCACCATCTCAACCACAACCATCGTCATTATTATCGTCATCATCATCATCATCATCACCACTACCATCATCATCATCATCATCGTAATCATCGTTCTCCTCCTCCTCCTCCTCCTCTTCCTCCACCTCCTCAATCACCTATCATGACCACTCGTTTAATGATTATTGACACCTGTATTTTTTTGTTGTATTTGCATGAAAAGGCATACCTGTGCGCGTGCACGAATACATCAAACCCCCGCCGCCTACAACCCACCCCCACACAAACACGGATACACACTCACACGCGCGCACACACACACACACGCGCGCGCGCGCGCGCGGCTGTATCTGACGGTTGCTGTCCGAACAGGGATGAAACGATTAGACAGTGTCTCAGGTGTTGGACTTTTCATTAGAAGTGCTCGTTTTCCCCTCTTCGACCGCATTACGCCCTCTCGCTTTTCTTTTCAGAGCAGAAAACTACAATGTAGATTATCTTAATGTCACACACACGCAGAGAAAACACACACACACACACACGCAGAAAAAAACGCACATACACACACACACAGAAAAACACACACATACACACACACGCAGAAAAACACACACACACGCAGAAAAACACACACACACACGCAGAAAAACACACACACACACACACACACGCAGAAAAACACACACGCACACACGCAGAAGAAAAACACACACACACACGCAGAAAAACACAGACACACACACACGCAGAAAAAACACACACACGCACGCACACAAACACACGCATACACTCACACACGCGTACACTCACACACGCATACACTCACACACGCATGCATTCACACACTCGCACGCGCACACACACACACACATACACGCAAACGCACACACTCACATACACACAGACTCGCACAAATACATACACACTTACGCACGCATATACAGAACTGCACGCACACACACTCGCTCACATACACACAGACACACACTCACATGCTTCTATGTATGCATGTAAAAAATAATAAAAATGGTTCAGAGTGAAATAGATTTACGAGATTAAAATATCCGAGAAGAAAACATAAGAGAACACAAACTCCTTCAACCCCTCATCAGTTGTCGGCCAGATATCAGCACAATTTCGACATCTGTATATACATGCTACACACACACACACCTCCTTTTCCTCTCCTTTTTTTCTCTCCTTTTCTCTCTCCTTGTTTTTTTTTGTGTCCCTTTCTGTAGAAGAGCGTAGGCTCGAGACGTAAAAGACTTTTTCTATTCCTGAGCGTTAAACTAATACATCTGTTTGTTTTCTACACCACCTGTCTTCGTCTTTTTTTTTCGTAACTCTCCCTATATATACTACATACATACCTACATACGTACATACATACATCATACATACTACATACATACATATACATAAATAATACATTACATATACCTACATAACATACATACATACATACATACATACATACAATACATACATACATACATACATACATACATACATACATACATACATACATACGTAGTGCGAACGAGTGAGTGCTAAAAACTTCCTGACTTTGAGCAAAAGAAAATACAGAAGGATCAGTTAATTATAATTTTATTCAACATATTCCCCCCAGATTCACACACTTATTTGCAGCGGTCCTTCAGTTTTTCTAAGTTCTCTAAAAGAACTCGGAAGGCTGGGCCTCCAGCCTGGCCTTTCGCGATACTCTTAAAGCCAGGAACCTTTCAGCACACCCTTGTGCATACGTTCATACAAACTTACGTAAATGCATATGTGTGTTATGCATAAATAAATGTATATCTATCTAACTATCTGCCAACCTATCTGTCTGTCTCTCTCTCTCTCTTCTCTCTCTCTCTCTCTCTCTCTCTCTCTCTATCTCTATCATCTATATATCATGACCTTTCTGTGATACACGATCCCTATTGATCGTCTTTTCTTTCTTTTTTTACGATCCCTTTTGATCGAAAACCTACACCCATTTTTTTCTTTTTTTTCTTCCCAAAGAGAAAAGCTCTACTTTGTAACTTGTCCCCTCTGTGTTCAGCCTTGTGTGGCTAATAAAGAAACATATCTATCTATCTATCTATGCATCCATTCATACACACACACACACACACACACACACAGACACACACACACACATTTGTATAGTCAATGGCCGAACCCACACGTGTCGGTGTCCCTTTGCAGAAGGTGGCTGGCCTTATATCATTGATTCAATCATTGAACCCGTTTTATGACCCCGATGTTTACTGTTAAACCACTAGATTGGGAGCCTATGGACGTCACTGTATCTCAGACGTTGCAAAATGCAATTTCATTCCTTTACGATGGATAGTTGGTTAACAGAACCGTGAAACTAACAGTCGCTATGTGTTACAGACACCCCCTCCCCACACACACACACATGAATATATGCACAGTCGGCTCAGGTATGTGTGTGAGTGTGCATGTGTGTGTTTTAATAATAACAGTGGCGAACAAATTTCAAATTTTTGTCTATTGAATTAGATTTGACATTTAGTCACAGGTAATTTTTGTTGCACTGAGCACGAATTTTGAACTCGGTTTTGCCCTATCAAGTTCTGATTTTGTCTGTGAACTGTGTCAGGCGCCTGTTTGTCGGCGTTTGGAAAAGTATTAATACGAACGACTTACGTTTATGAATATTATTAAAAATAATATTCATGTACAAGTTTATTTTTACCTGTAAAATAGAATGTGCTTGAAGAAGGCAGGTTTTTCTACGTTTTGAAGCTAAAATTTCCGCAACTTTTTTTCTTTTTGGCAAGGTTAGATTCCTTACAAGATCATTCAAGTCGGCCTTCTATCTACTCCCACTTCTCTCTTAAACTTTTGTGTATTATTAGATCAACACCAGTACGTAACTGGTACTTAATTTATCGACTCCTAAAAGATTAAAGGCAAAGTTGACCTCGGTGGAATTTGAACTCGGAACATAAAGACTGACAAAATACCTATTTCTTTACTACCCACAAGGGGCTAAACACAGAGAGGACAAACAAGGACAGACAAAGGGATTAAGTTGATTACATCGACCCCAGTGCCTAACTGGTACTTATTTAATCGACCCCAAAAGGATGAAAGGCAAAGTGGACCTCGGCGGAATTTGAACTCAGAACGTAGCGGCAGACGAGATACCCATTTCTTTACTACCCATAAAGGGCTACACACAGAGGGGACAAACAAGGACAGACAAACAGATTAAGTCGATTATATCGATCGCTGTGCATAACTGGTACTTAAATAATCGACCCCGAAAGGATGAAAGGCAAAGTCGACATCGGCGGAATTTGAACTCACAACGTAACGGCAGACGAAATAGCGCTACGCATTTCGCCCGGCGTGCTTAACGATTCTGCTAGCTCGCCGCCTTATAATGACCATGATACTGTCAACAACTACAAGAACAAGTGTCACAACAAGAACCCCAGCAAGAACTACCGCCACAACTACAATGACAACTGCAACATTAGCCACAACATCAAGATACTTCGAGATATATTTTTAATGAGGTTACGGTGTCTAAATGATAGCGAAATTAAGTCAGTGTGTGTATTTGTGTGTGTGTGTGTGTGTTTGAGCATGTGTATCCATGAGAGATAGTGTGTGTGCTTGAGTGAGCGTGTGTGTATGTGTGTGTGTGTGTGTGTGTGTGTGTGTGTGTGTGTGCGTGTTGGTGTATGAGTGAGAGCCGTGTTGCAATTGGTTTTCTTGTTTCTGTCAGTGAAACTCTCTCCAAGACAATTTAGCTGTCATTCAAACATGACAGCTTTTAATCGTTGAGAAATTAGATTCGCTGCCGTCCCAAAACGGTTTAATTGTTCTCTCGCCATCCCCCTTACCTTTCATCTTTCTATGTCTGTCTCGCTGTCTGTCTGTCTCTCTGTCCCCCCCTCTCTCTCACTCATCAACCCTATCTTTCGCCACCTTCCATCCTCTCTCTCTCTCTTTTTCTCTCTCTCCCACTCATCATTTCTACCTTTCGCCACCTTTCTCTGTTAGTGTCTGTCTGTCCCTATCTCTCTCTTTCTCTCCCCTCTCTCTCTCTCAATCATCAACCCTACCTTTAGCCACTTTTCTCTCTCTCTCTTGTCTATCTCTCTGTCCCCCTCTCTCTCTAATCCTTCCATTATCTGTACCCCTCACCTTTCTTCCCCTTGTCTCTTACCATCACCCTCTCACTCCTTCCGCCCCTGCATTCTCTCTCTCTCTCTCTCTCACCTACTTTTCACACACCCTCACCCATTCTCCTTTACTCCTCTCTAAATAACTCCATCATCTCCCACTTCCCTCTTCCTCTCCCTCACAAACTTCCTCCTCCTTCCCCTCTCTTCTACCGCCTCTCTCCTCTCTCACAGTCTCTCCCCTTTCTCTCACCGCCTCTCCTCTCTTCAACCCCTCTCTATACTTCCTTCTATCTACTCCCACTTCTCTCTTTCACACATTAACATCTCTCTATCTCTCCTCTCCTTCTTTTACTTATTTCAGGCATTTGACTGTGGCCATGCTGGAGCACCGCCTTTAGTCGAGCAAATCGACCCCAAGACTTATTCTTTTTAAGCCTAGTACTTATTCTATCGGCCTCTTTTTGCCGAACTGGTAAGTTACGGGGACGTAAACACACCAGCATCTGTTGTCAAATGAAGCTGGGGGATGGGGGCAATCACAAATACACAAACATATACAAACACATATATACATATATACGACGGGCTTCTTTCAGTTTCCATCTACCAAATCCACTCACAAGGCTTTGGTTAGCCCGAGTCTACAGAGAAGACACTTGCCTAAGGTGCCACGCAGTGGGACTGAACCTGGAACCATGTGGCTGGTAAGCAAGCTACTTACCACACAGCCACTCCTGCGCCACTCCACTCCCCTTCACTCTCTCTGTCACCTTATTATCCTACATCTTTTTCTCTTCCTCTTTCTCCCCCCCCCTCTCATACTTTTTCTCGTCTTTTCTATTATATTTCATCTTCTACTTGTTTCACTCACTGGACTGCGGCCAAGCTGGGGCAACACCTTCACTGATTTAGTCGAACAAGTTGACCCAAGTACTCACGTTTTAAAACTGGTACTTATTGTATCGGTCTCTTCTGCCGAACCGCTAACTTATGGGATGTGAATAAACCAACACCGACTATTAGTGTGTGTGTGTTTGTCTGACTGTCTGTCTGTCGAGAGACAGACAGACAGTCAGACACAAACACACACACACACACGCATACTCACACCCAGACACACACACGCACTCACAAACACACACACACACTCACACCCGGACACACACACGCACTCACAAACACACACACACACGTACGTATACACACGCACACACTCATTCACACACACACACCACACACACACACACGCAAAGGCATACACAAACACACTCATACACACGCACTCACACACAAACATACATGTACACACACACACACACACACACACACACACAAATTCTCCCACAATGCATTGGTCAGCTCGGTGGTAAAATAAAAATAAAAACTTTTGATGTCCGCTCGGTGAGACTGAACCTAAAACCTCAAGGTTGCAAAGCGACTTCCTTAACCACACCACCAATGCCTGTCCCTAGAAGACTGAAGAGAACATTTAACCCTCCACCTTCTCCTCTCTCTACCACTCTTTCCCCCTCTCTCTCTCTTACATTTTCCTCTTCCTCATTCCTGTCTCTGATCTTTCCTCCCCTGCTTCCCCCCATCACCCTCTCCTCTTCCTACCACTCTTATCTCTACCATTCCCACCCACCCTCACTCTTTCCTTACTCTCATTATACCACCACTTAGTCTTTCTTTTCTTCCTTCCTTCCTTCCTTCCTTCCTTCCTTCCTTTCTCTCTCTTTTCTTCCCGCCTTCTTTCCTTGTTTCTCTCTCTCTCCTCCCTTCTTTCTCTCTCGCTCTCTCCTTCCCTCCTTCCTCTCTCTCCTTCCTTCCCTCTCTCTTTCCTTCCCTCCTTCCTTTCTATCTCTTTCCTTGCTTGCTTGCTTCCTTATTTCCTCTCTCATTCTCTTTCCTTCTTTCCTTCCTTTCTTCCCTCTTTCCTTCTTTCCTTCCTTCCTTCCCTCTTTCCTTTTTTCCTTCCTTCCTTCCTTCCTTCCTTCCTTCCTTTCTTCCTCCCCTCTTTCCTTCCTTTCTTTCTTCCTCTCTCTCTTCCCTTCCTCCCCTCTTTCCTTCCTTCCTTTCTTCCTCTCTCTCTTCCCTTTCTTCTTTCCTTCCTTCTTTCCTTCCTTCTTTCCTTCCTTCCTTCCTTCCTTCCTTCCTTCTCCCCCCTCTCCCACCATCGCATCTCGATCATTCTCTCCTTACCCTTATTGCTGTTTGTTGTTGTTGTTGTTGTTGTTGCTGGCGTTGAAGATCGATTGCAAAATACTTGACTTAATTTCACTTAAACCAGATTTAAGGCACAACAACAAGCACAACCATAACAGCTATAACAACAACAACAACAACCCAAGTAGTCCCCCCCCACCACCACAACAGCAGCAGCCGCAATTGGGTTTGGATCGGGATTAGCATCTCGTCCCAGCCACAGACTCTCGCACAGACATATACGAACGTGTATATAGTTACGTATAGAATATACGTACATAGGTGCAGGAGTGGCTGTGTGGTAAGTAGCTTGGTTACGAACCTCATGGTTCCGGGTTCAGTTCCACTGCGTGGCACCTTGGGCAAGTGTCTTCTACTATAGCCTCGGGCCGACAAAAGCCTTGTGAATGGTTGTGGTGGACGGAAACTGAAAGAAGCCCGTCGTATATATATATATATATATATGTATGTATGTATGTATATATGTATGTATGTATATGTCTGTGTTTGTCCTCCCGACATCACTTGACAACCGATGCTGGTGTATTTACGTCCTCGTAACTTAGCGGTTCGGCAAAAGAAACCGATAGAATAAGTACTAGGCTTACAACGAATAAGTCCTAAAGGCAGTGCTGCAGCATGGCCAAATTCTGGGTTCAGTCCCAGTGCATGGCACCTTGGACAAGTGTCTTCTACTATAGCCTCGAGCTGACCAAAGCCTTGTGAGTGGATTTGGTAGGCGGAAACTGGAAGAAGCCTGTCGAATACACACACATACACGTATATGTGTGTCTGTATTTGTCCGCACCCACCATCGCTTGACAATCGATGTCGGTATGTTTACCTCCCCGAAAGTTAGCAGTTCGGCAAAAGAGACTGATAGAATAAGTACTAGGCTTACAAAGAATAAGTCCTGGGATCACTTTGCTCGACTAAAGCAATGACTAAAACAAATAAAAGCGAATAAAAAGAAAATTATATCCAAAGTTTTCCAACATTTAGAGGATAATACAGCAATCCGAAAGCTGATGTCTGTTAGGAAAGGAACTAAACGATACCATTTTAAACAATGTTGAGACTTAATATTCAAACACAAATGGAAAGAATATATGCTTGCGGAACTGGAATGGGGAAAAAAAAAAAAAATTCTGAGTGGCTGTGTGGTAAGTAGCTTGCTTACGTACCACATGCTTCCGGGTTCAGTCTCACTGCGTGGCACCTTGGGCAAGTGTCTTCTACTATAGCCTCGGGTCGACCAAAGCCATGTGAGTGGATTTGGTAGACGGAAATTGAAAGAAGCCCGTCGTATATATGTATATATATATTTATGTATGTGTGTATAAGTTTGTGTGTATGTGTTTGTCCCCCAGCATCGCTTGACAACCGATGCTGGTGTGTTTACGTCCCCATAACTTAGCGGTTCGGAAAAAAAGAGACCGATAGAATAAGTACTAGGCTTACAAAGAATAAGTCCTAAAGGCGGTGCTCCAGCATGGCCACAGTCACATGACTGAAACAAGTAAAAGAGTAAAGAGTATAAAGACAACAACAGATACTAAATTACGATGGTACCAATTTAGAATTATACACAATATTTTAACAACTATTTCTCTGTTGTTCAAGATTAAACTGGCCGAAAGCAATCCGTGCGCTTTTTGTCAACGGGAGGTGGAGGCGGTGTCACACATTTTCTGGTATTGTGAATGTGTACAGGCCTTCTCTCTACGCTTCTTAGATTTGCTGTATGAAAAGTGCACACACGCTCGCAACATGAAACTTGACCGACAGCTCATTTTATTCGAACTGAGAAAAAAACACATATGCTGATAACATCTTTGATTTGCGAATATTATCGGGCAATTTTTCTTTTATATATAAAAGCAAAGTGGCAAAAAAACACTGTCAGCTTCAAACATTTTAGGTACTTTGTGCACGACAGGTATCTAATAAAAAAAACAACAAAAAAACAAACAAACAGATCTTACAATGAAAACAAGTAAGATGAATGTCACAAAAAATGGGGTCTCTACCTTGAGTCTGTAAACACGTCGTAGTTCTCTAGTGTTATTTCCTGTAGAACTGTATTAAAATTTTACAAGTGATTTGGTGCATAGTCTATTTTATTGTATTCTATTTTTATTTACTTTTTGTTCATGCTTTTCTGTCTCTTCTCTTTCTCTTTTTTTATGTATTTATTAAGATTTCTTATTTCTATTTTTGTTGCTTTCTCTTTCTTTCTCTTCAAAAAAAAAAAAAAAAAGAAACTCACGTTATCCAATTGTTTTATACGAGACTTCACGGTCCCCTGGCCGTGCCGTTTCAAATTATAACGGAAAACCGGAAATAAAAAGTTAATTATATAAAAAAATATATCCAACTTCATTTGTTAACACACACACACACACACACACACATATACTAGGGGGAAAAAAATGATCTAATGTAGGGGAAGTAACTCTACGTTCAACCGTGAGGAATTGTTTTAAGTACGTCATATATAACCACTTATAGCTTACTAGCAGTATCGCCCGGCGTTGCTCGGGTTTGTTTCGACCCTTTAGAATTGGAATTTTTGAAAAGTAAATATTTTGCATTATGTAGCTTGTTATTCTCTTTAAGTGAACATTTTTCTGGTTGAAATACACTGAAAAATGGCGACACAGCAGTGAAAAAATCGTAAAAAATAGGGATTTTCATAGAAAAAAAAGCACCTTTTTGATGTAAATAATTTTTGGTGCTAACATGGTCCGATTTGAATTTTTTCTTCTACGGAATGAAGAGCAAGCCTTCATCTATCATAATCTCAATTTTGGTCAACTTGCATCACAGTGTCTCGGAGGAGATAGTGTTAGTTGAAGGCTACCAAACCTGCCACACACACACAGACAACTTCAGCTTTATATTTATAGAGAGATTTATTTTGGCGAATTTTGAGAACATTTTCCCCAATTTGTGTTCTACACATGAGAATATACAAGACTATGCAAAACCTGAATAGAAAAAAAAATTTGTGGGATTTAAGGGGTATTTACGAGGGGCGTTCAATAAGTAATGCCCCTGACCCACTTCCCATAGCAGTAGAGTAACGAAACTTGGCACAGTTATTAGTCTTTTTCTACATAGGAACCACCCAGAGTTACGCATTTCTCCCATTGTTTGATGCAGCTCTGGAGACTGTTTTTGTAGAAGACCCCAGCTTGGTCCTCCAACCTGAACGCGACTTCAGAAATCAAGGCTGCATCATCTGGGAAACGCTTTCCTTTCAAAAACAACTTCATGGCTGGGAAGAGGTGAAAATCAGAGGGTGCAAGGTCAGGAAAGTAGGGGGGATGGGGGAGGAGTTCATAGCCATACGCCTGTGCTTCTGATCTGGCGACAAGCGAGTTGTGGACCGGAGCGTTGTCCTGCAGGAGGAGGATGCCTTTGCTGATCTTGCCCATCCTCTTGATTTTGATAACTTCTCTTAATTTCCTCAAAAGTGAAGCATAATAGGCTCCTGCAATTGTGGTACCCTTTGCCAGGAAATCTGTTATCACTACTCCGTCCTGGTCCCAGAAGACTGTGAGCATGACCTTGCCAGCGAAGGGCTGCACCCTTCCCTTTTTTGGAGGAGGTGAGTCACGGTGCTTCCACTGCATTGACTGGGCTTTGGTCTCTGGATCATCGTGATGGACCCAGGTTTCATCCTATGTAATCAGTCTTTTGAAAAATTTTGACTCATCTTGGCACATCTCCAAATTCACCCTCGAGCACTCGACGCGTTCTTGCTTCTGGAAAGGCGTGAGCAACCTGGGAATCCATCTGGCAGACACCTTTTGCATATGCAAATGGTCATGAATGATAGTTTCCACAGACCCGGTACTAATCTTGACCTCATGGGCTATTTGGCGAATAGTTATGCGTCGATCTTCCAAAATGGCAGCCTCAACTTGACGGACAGATGCCTCATCAATGGCAGAAGGGGGCAACCAGATCTGGGAGCTGTTTCCACAGAGTTCCGACCATGTTTGAATTCACGATGCCAGCGTTTTACAAGGTCATATGATGGGGCATCACCACCATAAGTTACTTTCATTTCATCAAAAGTCTCCCGTGGTGTGCGTCCTTTCAAATACAAAAACCGGATCACTGCTCGACACTCAACAGGCTCCATTTCACACTTGACTCGGTTCAAACACCTGTAAATCAGAAATCACAATTAATTCAGAGCTGTAATTTGCTACTTACCCTATAGTGATATAAATAATTGCACATGCAAAATTTCAGCTAGATCAAACAGCTGCAAGTGGGTCAGAGGCATTACTTATTGAACGTCCCTCGTAGGTATTATTTTTAGCACATCTCACGACCACCTAAAACCGTCCTTGTTTGTCACTGAAGTATTGAAGCTTTTCTAAATCTTTCTCCGCATAAACACATTTACTGGTCTATTGATGGAATTTAAGCCCAACAATCGGACTAGGCGCAGGCGTGGCTGTGCGGTAAGAAGCTTGCTCCCGAACCACATGGTTCCGGGTTCAGTCTTACTGTATGACACCTTGGACAAGTGTCTTCTACTATAGCCTCGGGCCGACCAAAGACTTGTGAGTGGATTTGGTAGACCGAAACTGGAAGAAGTCCATCGTATATATAAATTTAGAGGACTGACCACTCAAGATGGACAGCCTGTATGCTAGATATAGACGTCAAATTCGCCATTTTCCACGAAGAATGTGTTCTCAAGAAAAAAACTCAGCAAAAAACCAAAGTGTAAAAATATGCAAAACAAATGAAAATATACGAAATAAAAAACAATTACCTATGTACTAATTAGCTTCACTTGTTAATATTTACGTATATGGATACATAAACATCTGCAAGATCATCAGCATAGTCTGTGGTTTACGAAACACAATTTCCAGAACTAGATACAGAACGCTCAACAATTTTTAATCTTCGGATTTTTTAAAATATGCTAGGCCACTGGTTTTAATTGATTAATATCAATTTCTACCCTTATTCAATTATACATATACATATATACTTATATATATATATATATATATATATATATATATATATATATATATATATATATATATATTATATATATATATACATATATATATATATATATGTATGTATGTATGTATATATATGTTTATGTATATATTTGTGTGTGACTGCTTGCGTTTGTACCCCACCATCGCTTGACAACCGATGCAGGCTTACCAAGAATATCCTGGGGTCGATTTTTTCAACTAACTCCGTTTAAGGTGGTGCTCCAGCATGGCCGCAGTCAAATGGCTGAAATGAGTAAAAAAAAAAAAAGTTGTATGAATTATCGTGTGTAGAACACAAATTTACAAAAACGTCCTGACAATTCCATAAAAAAATATGGGGTGGTTATATGGCATGCTTAAGGTAGAATTACACCCAACTGTGAATGAAGCATATTCGAGGGCTTATAAAATTGTCTGAAAAAACTTACCACGGGTTCTACATGTGGGGTTAGACTATTTATAAATTTTAGAGTATTAAAAAACTTTTTTTTCCTCCATGTGTATGCACTGCTGAAATTGTAGCAGGTCTAATATATTCGTGGAGGGCCGTAGGTTAGTGCTTAGTTCAGTGTTTTTCAGCCATTTTATCCTTGCGTGACTCTTAAAATAAATTACATGTCTGAAGGAACACCCGCATAAAAAAAAACTTACATACCATATTTTTCTCATATACATTTTCTTCATCGTAGTTCACGTGGTAAATATCACATCATATATATAGTGGTTAGGGCAGCGGACTCGCTGTTGTAGGATCGCGGTTTCGATTCCCAAACCGGGCGTTGTGAGTGTTTATTGAGTGAAAACACCTAAAGCTCCACGAGGCTCCGGCAGGGGCTGGTAGCGATCTCCGCTGTACTCTTTCGCCACAACTTTCTCTCACTCTTTCTTCTGTTGGCTTTCTCGCGTAGCCAGCGGGATGGCGTCATTTGAAGGCTAAAACATTGCGAAGCGCATTGTGACCAGCGATGTGTAGCAACATCTGATAGCCTGGACGGTCACGGTGATATATATATATATATATATATATATATATATATATATATATATATATATATATATATGTTTACATTTTACGCCACCCCTTTTCTTTGCTGAATTCATAATGGGGACAAATAAATGATAAAATGAGAAGGAATGAGCATTAAAACAAAAACGGCGACTCTAGAAAACAGCGGCACGCCAACACGGTAAATTTGAAAATGCGCTCCGAAATCCATGCCGGAACGGATTTTCGATGGCCGGATTTTCGAATGTCAACTGTACTTAATTCATCAATGCCGAAAGGATGATAGACAAAGTCGACCTCATCAGAATTTGAACTCTGAACGTATCGACGTAAATAGCGTTAAGGATTTTGTCCGACGTGACATAGAACCAGAGCTTGTGTCTATTATTGGCATACTAACCTACCCGAGATACAAGATCTGTTTCAACACACCATTTCTCATCAAAATTGTTGCGAACCAAATGCAAAGATGAAATAAGAGTGTTCGCATCAAAAGGGAGGTAAATCTCTTATCTGGAATGCGACGACGTTTTGCAACTCATTGCTGAGCTCCAGTTTTGCCACATCAGCTGCAAACCCGGGTTTCGCCGCTTTTAATGCAAACCAGAGGAAGATAAGTAAACAGCGGGTTTTGACCAGCCTCCATCTGTCCGCACCGGTCGCCATCGAGACCTCACGTATTCTCAGAACCCACACTGTTGATTTCATTCGTAAAATCGGGAGAAATGAGCTCCGCGAGTTAGGGCTGTCTGTTGCAGCGATGGTCGCAGGCCATTCTCCGCGGCCACATCTTTGCTATTATGACCACGGGGCGCGGCTGAATACACCGTTTGGTTCCGCGTGTACAACCTGTTACTCCCTTCCCATGTATCGTTGCTTATTTCCCCCTTTTTCTTTGTTTCCTTGTCGAAGTAATTCCTGGGCTGCTGTTTCCGTGGTTGATTTATGATTTTAATTTTTTTGTCTACAGTGAAAGAAATTTCCGATAATTTAATCTTTTATGTTGTTATGTTTTGGGAGGGTCATTACACCAATAAAGATTATAGCACACGCACTGGTTCAATATCACTTCTTTATTGTCAGTCAATCGGTTAAATATCTAACCAACAAACTAATCGATAGTTTAACGTGTTTGTTAAACAATCTACCAGTTTTTAGTCAAAGTACTTTCGTCACTGTTAGCGACCTTCTCAGTATGGCCCCTCTCTCTCCAATTCTTTTTCTTTTCTTCTTTTCTTTTGCTTTTAATAAATCTATTTTTTTGTACATTCGTTGTTTTAAATTTTTTTTCAATTTGCTTCAAATCTTCAATTATTTTTCAATTTGTTTAAAATATTTCCCATTATTTTCAGTGTTAAGTCACAAATTTCTGCTTCACAAGAGTTATCCCCCTTGCATAAAATTAAAAAGCATGATAAAAAGAAAAAAAAACAAACTGCGACAGCGGAGAGCGACTGATTTTCTTCTCACCTAATTTATTTTTGTAAGCTTCCGGTCATCTCTGGTCATTCTTTAATTTCTAACGGTCAGTTGGTATATGTAGCAGCGTGGAGAAGACTTTTACTACCGAGTTGTACATCTTATGACTGAAATAGAGAGGAGGCGGTAAAGAAAGAAATAAAGAGCTAATTGGTTCAGGATGCAATTAATAATTAATGAATGTTTTTCTTTAATTAATTAGGGGTAGTGATTTGAAGTGGTTTTAATGTGTGTTGGTTGGAGATGGATGAACATTACCAAACTCTATTGCTTAAGGTGTGTGGAGGAGAGTTTTACTGTATGGTGTGGAGTTTACATACAGGTATGTATGTATGCATGTATGTATGTATGTATGTATGTATGTATGTATGTATGTATGTATGTATGTGTATGTATGTATGTATGTATGTATATATGTATGTGTGTATGTGTGTATGTATGTATGTATGTATGTATGTATGTATGTATGTATGTATGTATGTCAGGTTACTTTCGAGTGCTACTGGTAACATGTAACCCAGTACAACCTGTTGCATGGTCCGTTCGTCGGCGACTAAACCGGCAACTCCACCAAGCTTGCTTGGTGAGGAGGGTGTTTGTTGGACACCCTGCGGGAAGAAAAACAAAACCCGTCAAAGGGTGGAGGAACTCTTGAGAGTCAACGGCCATCCAATAAATGTCTTAAGGCTGTATCATGCGCGGGGACATAGAAATAATCGGACTAAATACCCGATCGCGCGGTTAAACCATTGGGAGTGAAGGACTCCTAGCCTTTGTTAGGGCATCCTTCTAGGAGAAGGTAACTCAGGTAACTGGGATAACTCCGACATAAAACCTGCAGCTCAGTGGTTACCGATGATGTTGACTTGTTCTTCTTTTCGGATTATGGCTGCTGTTGCTTAGTGAGTGGGATTGACTCAGTGCACAGCCTCTCCTCACTTTAAAAAAGATCTTCTTGAACAGACATTGCACGATAACAAATTGATTAAGCTTCGTGCAATGGCCATATTCGATAACGAGGGGGCAGCCACCATGTATGTATGTATGTATGCATGCATACACACTCGCACACATATACATGTTTTCTTTTTAAGTATGTATATATGTATGTGTATATCATATAAAATCCGTTCTGTCTGTCTGTGTGTGTGTGTGTTCTCGGATCTCGGGCATCCTCCATCCAATTGTGCTCAAATTTGATGTGTAGATACCGACGGTATCAGGGCGTGTATAAGTCTTGAAAAAAATCATAAAATGCGAGAATGTGAGAATGCGATCGATAAAGCCGTGGGAACGTGCACGTTTCTTTCCTGCCAAGCTTACTGTTTAAACCATGTTTGTGTTCTCCCAGTCAACAGCCTTATCATTACTGGTACTTTAAACTCTTCGGTTGCATATTTGTGTGAATAAAATCGTTTATTCTTTGGAATAGAAAAAAAAGTATATCCTTATTTCTTCTTTTGCTGGTGTCTCAAATTTAGGTTATAACAGTGTTTCTCAAAGGGGAGGCCCATGGGACGGTCGGACAAGTTTTTTTGAGAAAATTTGGTTTAAATGTTTGACAACTCCGTTGGACGGGGGATGGGGTGGCGTTTTGCTCGTAATATATATATATACATATATATATATATATATATATAATATATATATATATATATATATATTATATATATATATATATATATATATATACACATACTTATTTACTTATTGTGCTATATATTCGGTTGTCAAGAAAGTTCTTGCGGTTTTTAACCTTTAAATTCAGATGCACATATCTCGGCTCAAACACAACTTTATTAATTGAAATAAGCACCATCAGAATGAAAACTACTTTAATAATATACAGTGTACCGACAGCGAAGGAATGCACCTTGGAAGTCGTCTCTCAAACAGAGACAACTATATATATATATATAATATATATATATATATATATATATAATAATAATATATATACCATTTAACGTACACAGTATAAAGTTACGAACTACTAACAGTTTTTTGCTGAGAAGACATGTGTCTAGGCAGATTCTGATAGCACACTTTGTGTCTCGAAACCAGAAGATTGCTTGTGTACAAAAGACGTGTTATAAAAACCTGCCTAGACACGTGTCTTCACAGCAAGAAACTATCAGTGGCTGATATCTTTGTAATGTGTACATTAAATGGTTTTTTTTTCTGTCAGTGAATGAAGTCCTTTTTGGTTGATCTTAATCGAATGGAACAGTAAACTATGTATGTGTGTGTGTGTGTGTATGTGTATCTGTGTATCTATGTATTTAAGTGTATGCGCATGTGTCTGTGTGAATATATATATGTATAATGTATATATATATATATGTTATATATGTATGTGTGGCATATATATATACATAATGTATATATATGTGTGTAATATATATATATATATATATATATAATATATATATATCTATATATATATATATATATATACAAAATAAGAAAATGGAGAAATACACCTTAATCAATAATCAACTACCAGATAGTACCCAATCACATAATTTATTAAACCACTACATATGAACATCAAGGTCAAACATAATAGTATAGAACAAAACAATGCACATCAATGAGTATTATGATACAATATGTACAATCCCTATCTCAATTATATATATATATATATATATATATATATATATATGTATATATATATGTATATGTATCTATGTATGTATGTATGTATGTATGTATGTATGTATATGTATCTATCTATCTATCTATCTATCTATCTATCTATCTATCTATCTATCTATCTATCTATCTATCTATCTATCTATCTGTGTGTGTGTGTGTGTGTGTGTGTGTGTGTGTGTGTGTGTGTTCAATTATAATAAAAACAATTTCTATACTTTTGTAGAATACAAATTTATTATACTTAAACAAGAACATTGTTGACAGTGACTTCGAAGCTTCGCCCAGCTAAATCACAGACGGACACAGAGAGAAATAAAGAGAGAGGGAGGGTCAGAGAGACAGACAGAGACAAAGAGAGAGAGAGAGAGAGAGAGAGAGAGAGAGAGAGATACTCATCAAAAAAATATACATAACACATTAATTTTAATACATTTAAACAACCACAAAACGTCAACAAGAACATCAAAAGATAAGAATATTAAACCAAAAATTTCGGTTCTATTTTAACAGAAAGTTTTACTCTGAAAAAGAAAAAAAAAAAAAAAAAAAACCAGAAAACAAAACAACCAATAAATAAATATAAATACAAATTTTTCTTTTAAATTCGTCTCAAAGAATCATCTTTTATTTCGTATAAAAATTACCATTTTATTTCACAAGTTGTTTTTATTCTAATTCACATCCATATTATTTCACGTTAAATTGTATTTGATATATTTTATTTTTAACTTCAAATCATATCGTATTTATCTTCAAATTATATTTTTTATTTGCTATAAAATATATATTTCTTTAAAATTTAATTATATTTTATTTTATTATATTCCAATTTTTATCTGTAAACTATCAAACTATATCATTCTGTTTTCCTTAAATAATTAATTATTATTAATTATTCGTAATTATTATTGTTGCTTATTGTTTTCATTTTTGTTTTTGTTGAAGAATTTCGAGAAAGATCGGAAGAAATTAGTGAAAATTAAAGAGATTTAAAGATAAATAAAAGTAAATTATTACAACAAAAATGTAATATTTTGTTTGTTTCTGTGAATTTATAATTGATTGGATTTTAATTTTTACAAAGAAACGATGAATATACCTGTGTATGTGCGTGTGTGCGTGTGTATGTGTGCGTGTGTGCGTGTGTATGTGTGCGTGTGTGTGTGCTGTCTATGCGAGTGCATGTGCGTGTATGCGTGTATGTATGTGTGCGCGCGTGTAAGAGAGTGTATGTGCGTGCATGCATGAGTGTGTGTGTGCACGTATGTGTGCGTGTGTATGCGTTTGTTTGCTGGTGTACGTGCGTGTATGTGCGTGTATGCGTGTGTATGTGAGTGTATGTGTGTGTGCGCGCATGTAAGAGGGCGTATGTGCGTGTATGCATGTGTGTGTGTGTGTGTGCATGTGTGTGTATGCGTCTATTTGCTGGTGTACGTGCGATTATGTGTACGTGTGTGTCTGTGTGTGTGTATATGTGCGTATATGCGTGTGTGTGTGCGCTCGCACGTATATGATAGTGTGTGGGTGTATGCATGTGTGCGCGTGTGTATGCGAGTGTATATGTGTGTATGCGTATGTGTATGTGCACGCGCGCGTGTACGAGAATGGATGTGCGTGTATGCGTGTGCGCGTGTGTGCCTGTGTATGTGTATGCAGTTGTATATGAACGTATGTCTCTGTGTGTGTGTGCACGTGCGAGTGTATGTGTGTATGCGTGCGCGTGTGTACGCGAGTGTAGATGTGTACGTAAGAAAGTGTATGTGTGTGTGTGCCTGTGCATGTGTGCGTATGTGCATATACACGCATGTGCATACATGCGCGTATGTGTACGTGTCTGCATTTTCATATATACATGTATGAGTGTGTATGTGCATATAAGCATGTGTATGTGTGTGTATGTGAGTAAATGGGCGAATGCATATGTAAGTGTGCATCCGAATGTATGTCACGTATCTGTGTGTTCGTTATATTATATCTCACGTAAGGTGGCGAGTTGGCTGAATCGTTAGCACAACGGGCGAAATGCGTGGGCCGTATTTCGTCTGCCGTTACGTTCTGAGTTCAAATTACGCCGAGGTCGACTTTGCCTTTCATCCTTTCGGGGTCGATTAAATAAGTACCAGTTACGCACTGGGGTCGATATAATCGATTTAATCCGTTTGCCTGTCCTTGTTTGTCCTCTCTGTGCTTAGCCCCTTGTGGGTAGTAAAGAAATAGGTATTTTGCCTGTCTTTACGTCCTTAGTTCAAATTCCGCCGAGGATGACATTGCTTTTAATCCTTTCGGGGTCGCTAAATTAAGTACCAGTTGCGTATTTGGGTCGATCTGATCAACTGGCTGTCTCCCCGAAAATTTCGGGCCTTGTGCCTAGAATAGAAAAGAATATTATATTTCGTGTGTGTGTGTGTGTGTGTGTGTGTGTGCGTACATGTGCGCTTCTTTTTTATGTGTGTGCGTGTGTCCGCCTTTTTGTATGTCTTAATGTATGAGCATTTAGCTCAATGTGTGTACGTGCATACGTTATAAATGTGTGTAACGCATGAAAGTGAGTACGCGTCTCTCTCCCTGTTATTCTCTCTCTCTTTCTCTCTCTTTTTTTCTTTAGACACACACACATACACACACAAACACACACATACACGCATACACACACACACAGAGGTGAGCACATAAGTGCAAACCAAGGGTCGACTTGTTCGACTAAAATCCAGCATGGTCATATTCAGATGACTTAAGTAAAAAAATAGAAGAATATATAAACACACACACACACACACACACACACACACACACACACACACACACACACTAACACACACACACATATATATATGCTCAGGTGTGGGTGTGTGGTAAGAAGCTTGCTTCCTAACCACCAGGTTCCGGGTTCAGTCTTTGGGCCGACCAAAGCTTTGTGAGTGGATTAGACAAAAACTGAAAGAAGTCATATTTATATATATATATGTATATATTATTCCCTACCATCGCTTGATAGTCGATGTGGGTGTGTTTACGTCCCCGTAACCTAGCGGTTCAGCAAAAGGAACCGATAGAGTAAGTCCCGGGGTCGATTTGTTCGACTAAGGGCGATACTCCAACAAGGCCGCAATTAAATGACTGAAACAAGAAAAAGAATATATATGTATATATTAGGTTGTTTCACATGAGATGTCGTATTTGAAAGGTAACAAGGAAATGTTTCACAAGTGTTAGAAGAATTGATTTATTTAATCAAAGTATGATCCATGTTCATTTATGATGTTTACCCAACGTTTCTCTATGTCATATATTCCACCTTAAAAAAAAAGTTAATCTTTTGCTGTGATAAACTGTCCGAATGCTTCAATTACCTCTTCTCTATTTAAGAATGTTTTATTGCTTATGTAAAGCCCAAAATGCTTAAATAAGTGATGATCAGTAGGAGAGATATCATGGGGATAGGGAGGATGTTGCAAAATCTCATAATTTAGGCTTTGCAACTTTTGGTCCATAGCTTGAGAAGTGTGAGCACGTGCATTTTCGTGGAGCAAAATTGGGCCTTCTCTATTCACAAGTCTGGGTTGCTTCTTTCTTAAATACTCATGCATACAATCAATTTCCTGGCATTGCTGTTACCGTTTTTCCTTGTTGTAAAGATGAATAATGAATAACTCCCTTCGCAGACCATCATACAATGACCACTAACATTTTAGGGTGCAATGGGTAGTGTTTAGGTGACTCTCCTGCATTTAATCACTGTCCTATTCTCCCGCTGTTGTTAAAGCGTATCCATTTCTCATCACAAGTAATGATTTGATGTAAAAAAATGTCTTTTTTCCAGTCGAGAAAGCAACAAGGAGCACACTTCGAGAAGTCTGTTTCTTTGAAACTCGTTCAGTTGATGTGGAACAAAAATATCCATTTCCTTGACTTTTCTAATATTTCACAGGTGTCCAAAAACAGTTGTGCGAAATGTTTTAAGTTCTGATGAAAGTTTTCGAACCTTTGTTCTCGGATTTTTTTTAACCAAAGCATTTAATCCATCATACCGAATAACTGATTTTGGCCTACCCCTGGGTTTATTTTTCGAGGCTATCATATCCCGAACGAGATGTCAACAAAACCATTACCAAAGGCCCATTTGATATTCCGTAGAGCTTCTGCGGCAGAGTGACCCAGTTTGTACTCATACAAGAAAATCACTCAACATAGTTTGGT
The DNA here is from genome assembly GCF_006345805.1 of Octopus sinensis. Classification (NCBI taxonomy): domain Eukaryota; kingdom Metazoa; phylum Mollusca; class Cephalopoda; order Octopoda; family Octopodidae; genus Octopus; species Octopus sinensis. Next base: position 32,002 of record NW_021835731.1, read on the forward strand.
TGTTATCATTTTCTTAAGGTCGGTGGATACGAATTTTATATACCAATATTGTTGGGGAAGGAAAAGAGTCAAGATTAAATGCATGGGTATACATAATTGAATTTTTAAATGACTGAAATAACAATTAAAAATGCGACATTTCATGTGAAACAATCTAAAATATACGTTATGCGTGCAAAAAGACATCCTGTATTAATAATAGTAAGGTAGCAGTGTGAGGAGACGCTAGAAGGAAGGGAGAGGAAAGAGAGAGAGAGAGAGACAGAGAGAGAGACAGAGAGAGACAGAGAGAGAATGGGGGAAATAGAAGGAAGTAATGTAGAGGTAAGAAGAAGTATGATGGAGATGGAATCAGAGATGGAGAGAGTAATGAGTAAAATAGATGAGGGAGAGCAACAAGAACAACAATGAGTACCAGAACATCACTGATGCGGCTGCAACTACTACCACGACCAGCGCTACCACAAATAGCAATGCCATTGACCACGACGACGACGACGACGACGACGACCATCATCATCATCAGCAACGCCACCACAACCATCACCACCTGTCACCACCACCTTCCCGCCATCACTCCCACTCCCACCTTTACCATCACCACCATCACCACTACACCAACACCAACACCACCACCGTTATCACCGCCACCACCACCACCACCACCACAATCACCACCGCCGCCACCACCACCACCACAACCACCACCGCCGCCACCACCACCACCACCATCGCCATCACCACGCCCAACACCGCCAACACCTCCGCCACTGCCGCCGCCGACGCCTCCACTACCACCACCACTACCAACCGCTACCGCCACTACTGCCACAACCATTGCTGTCATCACCACCGACACCATCCCCATCATCACCCCCCACCGCCACCGCCGATACCACGACCATCGCCTCCATCACCATCACCACCGCCATTCTCCCCCTCCGACACCCTATGGGGTTCAGATCACTATCACGTGGTGTATTGAGGATTTTGTGTTCTTGTTCCACCCTGGAGATTTGAAGAATAGATTCGGAAAGAATTGATTTTAAAATAGCTTTAAGAACAACAACAACAACAACAGCAGCGATAAAAACAACATCAACAACAACAACAACAATAACAGCGGTGGTAACTATAGTAACACATGCTGACGAAGCTGCAGTTGAGTTACTCGGCCTGCTAGAAATAGTAACCAAATCTTCCCCAAATACTTAACGTCCTACAAAACAGAAATAGTCACAAGGAACTTTTATTGAACATAAGGCACCAAAAAATAAGACTGGGTGGCCACGGCTAGAACATGAGTAAGGGATATTTCTCATAATACGTGCGAAGTCTGACAGAGAACGGCAGTAGCCGTGAGGGCTGTTAAATACCTATAAAGGTGTTTTAGAGCAGGCCTGGGGAAGATTTTTTTCTTAAAAGATTGGCAGTTGTTCATCATACAATGTTCCTTTTCTCATAGCACAGATATTTATCCAAGGTGCTAAGGTGTGTTGGCCGGTTTGGGCCGATTCTCTTCGTGATCACTATTGTTGCACACTTTTCATCAGAACCCAAAGAATCGGGAACAGATCCTATTAGGTTGGTGCATAATTATTGCAGCTTTTTTTCCAAAAAATTTATTCAACAAAAACAATAACAATATTTAACAAAAGCATCTTTAAATGACGGCCTGACCGTCTGCCAAGCAAATGGGAAGCAGTAATTGAAGTAGATGGTGAATATGCTCCGGAATAATCATTTAAATATGTTTTTGTTACATGTTGTTATTGCTTTTGTTGAATAAAATCTGTTGAAAAAAACCCGCTATAAATATGCATAAACCCAATAAAAGCTATTATTCTCAACCCTTTTGAGGTTTTGCTAATCGACCGCCCTTGGATTCGCAAGTTTTTTTTTTCATCGGCCCCGGAAAAATAGAAGACAAAGTTGAATTTGATGAGATTTGAACTCGAGTGCAAAAAATTGGAACAAAGAATTTTTTATTTTCTTTTCTACTCTGGGCACAAGAACCGAAATTTTTGGGGAGGGGGCCAGTCGATTAGATTGACTCCAGTACGCAACCAGTACTTAATTTATCGACCCCGAAAGGATGAAGGCAAAGTCGGGCTCGACGGAATTTGAACTCAGAACGTAAAGACAGACGGAATACCCATTTCTTTACTACCCACAAGGGGCTAAACACAGTGGGGACAAACAAGGACAGATAAACGGATTAAGTCGATCAGATCGACCCCAGTGCGTAACTGGTACTTAATTTATCGACCCCGAAAGGATGAGAGGTAAAGTCGACCTCGGCGGAATTTGAACTCAGAACGTAAAGACAGACGGAATACCTATTTCTTTACTACCCACAAGGGGCTAAACACAGTGGGGACAAACAAGGACAGATAAACGGATTAAGTCGATCAGAGCGACCCCAGTGCGTAACTGGTACTTAATTTATCGACCCCGAAAGGATGAGAGGTAAAGTCGACCTCGGCGGAATTTGAACTCAGAACGTAAAGACAGACGGAATACCCATTTCTTTACTACCCACAAGGGGCTAAACACAGTGGGGACAAACAAGGACAGACAAACGGATTAAGTCGATCAGATCGACCCCAGTGCGTAACTGGTACTTAATTTATCGACCCCGAAAGGATGAGAGGTAAAGTCGACCTCGGCGGAATTTGAACTCAGAACGTAAAGACAGACGGAATAGCCATTTCTTTACTACCCACAAGGAGCTAAACACAGTGGGGACAAACAAGGACAGACAAACGGATTAAGTCGATCAGAGCGATCCCAGTGCGTAACTGGTACTTAATTTATCGACCCCGAAAGGATGAGAGGCAAAGTCGACCTCGGCGGAATTTGAACTCAGAACGTATCGGCAGACGAAATACGGCTACGCATTTCGCCCGGCGTACTAACGATTCTGCCAGCTCGCCGCCTTTTACAGGAAAAATAATAATAGTAACATGGACACTGACGATAAAACTAGAAAACTGTAATTATCTCCCTTCTCTAAGCCCCAGCAACAGTACATCAACGCAGTTACAAGCTCCGTCATTGGAGGAGACATGAGTAGATTTGATACATCCTGGTTTTCAAATAAAACAGTTAACAAACGAAGCAACCAAATAACATCACAAACTTCTTTTATATTCTAAACAAACAACACTTTCTGTTTTACACACCTAATTATTACAATCACCTGGTGAACGACTCCCCGTCTTTTTCGTTTTCCGCGGTGTATCAATGAAGAACGCAAAAATACTCCTACAAATTTCAAGAAAGAGCAATCTAACGAGATCCATCAAGAAAGGGAATCAAGATTCTTCAGGATTGATCAATATTACGATCACCAGCTGTACAGTACAGACAATAAAATATTTAGAGATGCACCCAACATATGTACCCCTTAAACCAACATAATAAATGAAAGCTCGGTTATCTGCCGAGATTAGCCAACTTCATAAAAGTCAGTAACAACCTCGAACACAATATATAACTTAGAATCTTCGTGAGATGTAACAATCCATTTTCAATAACAGACCTCGAAATAGATAAGGCTATATATATATATATATAAAGCTACAGTAACACCCACCCCTAGTGGTTAGCCATATTGAGATGGCTAGTATACTTTACGTTGTCGAGCGCTTACTGTTTACATCTCGCTCAGAGATTTATTATTGCTTTCAGACCGTTTTTCGAAATCAGTGACAGTGGTTACTGGGAAAAAACATTAAATAGATATTCGCAAACAGGTGATTAGCGTGTGTTGACAAGAGACAATAATCTCGAAACTGCAGTCCATGCGTATCACTTAGGTTTTCGAGAGGGGATGACCTCCCTTTGCAAATATCATAAGGGCACAGAAATTGTGTCTAAAGCCAGCTGGAGACGATGATCTCCTGGGGCTAAAAAGCTACAGTAACACCCACCTCTAGTGGTTAGCCATATTGAGATGGCTAGTATACTTTACGTATATATATATATATAATTACGTGCAAATATTGTGTATAGAAATATTTACACGCTGCTAAAAAATGTAATAAACAAAATAATTAACAACAACAACAGTGATAGCATATCACATGTTATGATAACTAAAAATAACATACCTGCAGTACAAAAGCCAGCAAGTTAATTCAATATTTCTGGGAGTCTTGTCAAAAAATCCATACGAAGAAACACGAGTAAAAGATTCCCTTCCGTTATAGACACACGGCCTGAAATATGTGGGGAGGGGACTAGTCGATTACATCGACCCCAGTGTTTCACTGGTATTTAATTTATCGACCCCCGAAAGGATGAAAAGCAAAGTCGACCTCGGCTGGATTTGAACCCAGAATGTAGTGACGGACGAAATACCGCTAAGCATACCAGAAACACGAGTAAAGTAATACGAGCATTTTATGCTGAGCAAAGATGAGCGCATCGAGTGGAATGTAATTGGGGTTGCATAGTTCATTAATGTTTCCAAGATGGCGGTTTCTTGACCCATTTTTGGTGGGTGCCATTGTTCATATTTCTATGTTATATCTAATGCTCAATCTGCTTTTCATGTTGCATTGTATTTTTCTCCTTCCCCCGTTTATCCTATTCGCACCTATAAACATTTTAACCATTCCTTGTAATTCTGGCAGAATCGGTAGAGTGTAGGCAAAATGTCTTATCTTATTTCTTTTTTTTTTCTGCTTTCAAATTCTGTCGAGGTCAACTTTGTACTCCTTTTTCGGGTGCGATGAAATAAAGTACCGGACAAGTAATGCGGTTGATGGCATCGACTAATCTCCTGCAGCCAAAATTGCTGCCCCTGAGTCAATAGTAATACAGTAAAAATAAGAGCATCACAACAAACCACAGCACATACCCAAGGCACACAGAGCTGCGCTCGGTTGTGCAGTGAAGGCACGTGAATACGACTACTGAATGATGATAATAATAATAATAATATAATAATAATAATAATAATAATAATAATAATAATAATAATAATAATACTAATAATAATAATAATAACAATAATAATAATGATGATGATGATGATGATGATGATAAGATTATATAGGACTGAGGAAACTCCTCCAGAAGTTATACAGAAATAAAAATAGAAGTGTGCCATAGTTATCATGTGAAATTGATTGAACGATAATAATAATATAATAATAATAATAATAATAATAATAATAATAATAATAATAATAATAATAATAATAATAATAGTTTCAAGTTTTGTCTAAGGTCAGTAGTTTTGGAGGAGGGACTAAGTTAATTACATCGACTCTAATGCTCAACTGGTACTTATTTTATCGACCTCAGCGTAATTTGAACTCAGAACGTAAAGGCAGACGAAACGCCGCTAAGCTGAGCGAAGCTTTGTGCATTTTAAATATTTGCAGTGTTTTGTTTTATTTGTGTTATTTTGCAATGCGTTGACAGTCCCCTGAGTAATATGTCATGTGCAATGCCTAGTAGTGTTACTTCCTCTATGTCGTGCATATTTATAACCCTTGGGGGTTTTTCATTATATTGTTGTCCTCATGTTTTGTAATCATTTCCCAAACACCTATCAGTGCCAGGATTACTTTCCAATCCCCTCCACCCTCACCATATATCCCCATTATCTATATTTCCTGATTATTTTGATAATTTCTTCATTTCTCTGAGAGATATATTATCGTCTGTTGGGACTGATATTTCGATTCCTAGGCACTTCCTTTCCTGGTGGTCCTTGGCAATAATATCCAACCGATTAGCCTTCGTTTCCGTTCGTGTGTATTGCTATATCCCTAAGTATTGTTTCGTTGTCATTCTTAGAATTTTTTTCTCTGGTGTATGTTTACGCCAAATCTTTTTTCAGGGTATTTTTCATAAGGCTGACAACTTCCAGTCTCATGTTCCAGGACGAATCCTGTTTGGGGAAAAGATTGCACAGCCAGAGATAAAGTGATTGTTTCTTACCATTCTCTCCATTTTCAGTAGTTAAAGTATTGTTTCACTCCATCCTTTGGTGCTTTAAGATGAGAAAGTCTTGATGCTGCGCTGTAATTTTCACCTTTCAGCCATGGACACTTATCTGTCAGTTTTGAGAGTTTCTTCGTCTATTTTCTATTTCTACCATGTCGAAAATTTTCTTGAGATGATGGCCATGTTGGGACTTTTCTTGTCATCTCCATGCCATTCTGTAGACCCGGTTTTCGTGCTGTTTAAACTTATCAGAATGTCGGTTGCTCCTTTCAGCGATTACCCACGATCTCAGCCTCTGTTTCGTATCTGCTGTCATTTTTGAAGATAGAAGACATTGTGCTCATGTGACACGCTAATGTGGGTTTTGTAGCTATTTGTATTAATATATTCAACCTATTGGTTACTAGATACTGTTTATTGTTCTACCGGGGGTATTTCTGCAATAACCGATATAAAAGTTGGTTGGTTGACTGGTTTGTTGGCTGGTTGGCTGGTTCATATTCGTAAAGGGAAAAGAGAAGGGACGAGAGGGAGAGAGAGAGAGAGAGAGAGAAGAGAGAGGCGGAGAGAGAGGAGAGAGCCGGAGCGAGAGAGGTGGAGAGAGAGAGAGGGGCGGGGGAGAGAGGAGAGAGAATAAAAGGGAAATCTTTTACTATTTTTACTTGCTTCAGTCATAAAACTGCGGCCATGCTTGGGCAGAGCTTTCAAGAATTTTACTCGAATGAATCGACCAAGGACTTCTTTCTAAAACCCGGAACTTACTCTTTACGGGGATGGGACCACACCAACAGCAGCTGTCAACCGGTGGTGGGGGACAAACACAGACACAAGACTCCCTACCCATATATATATATATATATAATATATATATATATATATATACACATACAGGCACATAGTAAGAAACTTGCTTCCTAACCACATGGTTTTGGGTTCAATCCCACTGCGTGGCACCTTGGGCAAGTGTTTTCTACTATGGCCTCGAGCCAATGCCTTGTGAGTGGATTTGGTTGACGGAAACTG
>NW_021835732.1:0-30000 GCF_006345805.1 Octopus sinensis
TGCCCACTGTGGTCTTCTCACACAAGACAAAACATTTCCAGAATTGAGTCACCCCAGAGGGCATTCACTAAACGAATTGAAGGCATGGCTGCTCTCAATTATTGGGATCGCCTTAAAGCCTTGAAACTTTACTCCCTCTAGCGTCGCCGTGAGCGGTACATCATTTGTACGATGTGGAAAATATACCGCCAACTATGCCCAAACGACATAAACATTAGCTTCAAGGTTCATCCAAGACTTGGACCACGGGCTATACGTCCCCTGCCCAATTCAAGATCACAACATACATGTACACTGCAACATAATTTCTTTTCCTCAACAGGCCCTGCCCTATTTAACATTGTCCCGAGAGAGGTCAAAGAGGAAAAGGATCCCATCAACTTTAAACAGAGTCTGGATAGATTCCTTCAAAGAATACCAGATAAGCCACCCATAATTGGATACAACCCACCCAACAAGAACTCACTACTTGAACAAAACTGGATACAACTCACTCAACAAGAACTCACTACTTGAACAAAACTAGACTTAAACAAAACTTGACTTAAACAGGAGTCGAATAATCCTATCAGGTGGTGCAATTAAGTTAGACATGGCCTGGACCAATCTTTGGTCGAAAACTATCTAAGTTTATATATATCTGACATATCTATATATATGTATATATATATATATATATATATATATATATATATATATATATATATATACCAATCTATCTTCTTTGAGCACATCGTCAGCAGCATTTATTCTTTCTAAGCCTAGTATTTATTCTAACTTATTCTTTTCTGCCGAGCCGCTGAAATACAGGGAGGAAAACACACCAGCATCGTTTGAAAAAGCTACTATAGCCCCGAGCCGACCAAAGCCTTGTGATTGGATTTGGTGGAAGGAAACTGGAAAACTCCAGTCATATATGTTTATATGTGTGCGTGTGTCTGTTTGTCCCCAAACATTGCTACACAATGGATGCTAGTCTGTTTACGTCCCCATAACTTAGAGGTTCAGCGAAAGAGACTGATAGAATAAGTACTAGGCCTACAAAGAATAAGTCCTGGGGTCGATATGCTCGACTGAAGGTGGTGCTGCAACATGGCCACAGTCAAATGACTGAAACAAGTAAATTAGAGTAAAAGAGTAAATAACGAGAAAAGTCCATGACCTGTTCACTAGGGAGATAGCAGAAAATATCTCCTAGAGTTACTTCCCTAACGTCATATAATACGTTTCATGTTGTAATATCTGTAATAAAGTAATGTATGTAATAAAGTAATAATGACATAATCAAGTTTCTTTTTTGTTTTAGATAGTATATATGCGTATGTGGGTATACACGTATATCTATGTAAAAATATATATATATATATATATAAATACTGGAGCGCCGCCTCTAGTCGAGCACATCGTCCGCAGCACTTAGTCGTTGTAAGCATAGTATTTATTCGAACTTGTTCTCTTTTGCCGAACTGCTAAAATACAGGGAGTAAAACATCGGTTAAAAGCATCAACAACTACAGTCAATCGAAGATAATGACAAAACTGTCTAATCTTATCCACCAGTTCCAACACGATTTAACAAAAAAGGAGACAAATTGCTTGACTAGATTTCACTGCAAAGCCAGTACTAGGTATGTAGATACGGGGAGCATTGGGTGCTTAACAATCGCAAATCTCAAGTAGCAATAAATTGAACGTCTTTTTATTTAGCAGCTAGTGATTTGCAATTGTGGCTATCTTGGAGATGCTTAAAGTGTTTGTTGTAGCTGTAAATGTCGCACACACACAAACGAATAAAAACGCACATAGGTTCACACACACATACACACAGAAATAAAAACACTCACACAAACACAGAAATTAAACTACCGACACTCACACACACAAATAAAAAGTTTCACGTACAAACACTGATACATGTAAGGGAACTAACTCTGGAAATTTTGTAATTATCTCCCTTTCTAGAGTTACTTCCCTTCGCTAGTATATTTAGCATTTATCAATATATGTGAGGGAAGTAACTCTGGAAAATTTTGGAGTTATCTTACTTTGTAGAGTTACCTCGCATATTATAATTTACTAACTAATGAAATGCAGGGGGAGTAACTCTAGAAAGGGAGATGACTAAAAAATCTTCCACAGTTACTTTTACTCTTTTCTTGGTTTAGTCATTTCACTGTGCCTATGCTGGAGCACATCCTTTTCTTGAGCAAATCGACACTAGGACTTTTATCTACGTCAGTCTAGTATTTATTCTGTTGGTCTTCTTTTCCCGAACGGATAAGTTGATGGAGTGTAAAAATCACCGGCATCGGTTGTCAAGCGGTTTTGGGGACATCGAAACATACACACATATACATATATATAAATATCTATATGTATATACATGTTTCTCTCTATATATACATATATATATATATATATCTGTCTCTCTCTCTCTCTCTGTATATATCTATATATATATATATATATATATATATATATATATATCTGATCTATATATATATATCTTGTGAAATTAATACATTGACGACACATGGGAAAAATATGAGCAACATCTGAAGCCACTAAAGGTGCAATAAACTGAACTTATTTTGATTTAGTAGCTAGTGATTTTAAATGTGGGTATCTTAGAAATGGTCAATGTGTTTGTTGTAGTTGTAAGTGTCGCACACACAAACAAATAGAAACACTCAGTCGCTCACACAAACAAATAGAAACACTCAGTCGCTCACACACTCGTGCACACAGACGACACACACACACACAAACACTGAAATGAAAATACCCACACTCACATAAATAAAAACAGTCCCACACACACAAGGAGCCCCAATAGGTCTATCAAAAAAGTTTCTAGTATTTCTCCTAGCCCATAATTTATGATAATTGAAATTATTACAATAAATAAATACCCACTAAATCAGTACATCGAACATTACGTCCCCGTAACTTATCGGTTCTGCAAAAAGACCTATACATTAAGTAATAGGCATACAAAGAATAATTCCTGGGGTTGATTTGCTTCACTAAAGGCGGTGCTCCACCATGGTCACAGTGAAATAACTGAAAGAGTCTAAGAGCGACAAAGCGTATATTACGATAACTACATACTTAAGGGTGATAACTACAAAGTATCTTCTACAGTTACTTCCCTTGAATATTATAACTTAACAATAAAAAATATTTAAGGAAATTAACTCTCGGAAGGGAGATAACTAGATAACATCTTCCAGAGCTACTTTCCTTACATACAATTATATTACTTTTAATAAATTATAATGAGCAAGAGGAAGTAACTTTCGAATATATTATTCAGACATGACGTAGATTTTACGATTTTTTTGAGTTTAACTGCTCTCTCTAGTGAGTCGGATGTCCCATTATGGCCATCCCTTATATGTTTAAATATCTATATGTATATACATATATCTGTCAATATATACCTATGTCTCTCTCTCTCTCTCTCTCTCTATATATATATATATATATATATATATAGAAGGAGCTTCTACAGGACTAGAACTGTTTCATTCAAGAGAAATCATCAGGAAGCTCCTGATGATTTCTCTTGAATGAAACAGTTCTAGTCCTGTAGAAGCTCCTTCTATATAATAAATTAATTTTACTCTGCTATGTATTGAGTACCTTATTTACTGTGGTTAACCCCGAATCAACCCGGGACCTACATATATATATATATATATATATATATATATACACACACCTATCTATATACCACGGGCTACTTTCTGTTTCCGTGTACCAAATCTACTCAGAAACGTTGGTCTGTCTGAGGCTATATTGGAAGACACTTGCCCATGGGGCCACGTAGGTGGACTGAACCAGAAACACCGTGTTTGGAAAGCAAGCTACATAGCCACTCTTACTGCTACATATATATATATATATATATACATACGACAGTCTTCTTTTAGTTTCCGTCTCCCAAATCCACTCACAAGGCTTTGGTCGGCCCGAGACTATAGTAGAAGACATTTGCCCAACATGCCACCCAGTGGGACTGAACTCGAAAACATTTGTTAGGTAAGCAAGCTAATTCCCATTCAAACACTACTGTTTGTTAACCGGACAAGTTCAAGGCGAGTCCTAATTGTTTGTATGCAAATGAGTTCATTAATGTGATCCGGAACTTTCACGGCTGGTTCTTATGAGACGATGCAACCAGCTTGGGTATAGGTGGACTGTGCTCACACACGCACAAACACTCGCACGTCCGCACCCACGAATATAGATACATGCAAAGACGCAATCTCGTACCTATTTATGTTTTAAATATGTTGACCTTAAAACTGAGACATGCTGAAAACACACGTCCGCACTTATGCACATAGATACATGCATATACGCAAACTCGTAGCTATTTGTTTTAAACATGTTGACCTTTAAACCATGACATTCTGTGTCTGTTTGTGCATGCATTTCTGTGAGAATGATTGATCACGAACCGTAAATTTTGGAGTCAATCCGACGGGATGTAGTGGTCTTTAAACCGTTCCAGACAAACAAACAAACAAACTTTTCGCATCATTCGATCCTTCTTCCAGGAAATCTACGCTCCCAGCTTAGTTTTTCTAATGCTCGTTGCTTAGTTTTTCTTGGAGGGCTGGCCGTGATCTAGTAATCTCAAGATTAATCAGCCGAAATTACTACGATGATCCGGTTCTTGACTGAAGACTGAGGGTTTCGAATGTCCTGTCCGTGTTTATTGGATCGTCTTCTAAGAGTTATACGTTCTTGTCCATGTTGTATTTTTCTACATACCTTAATATATATATATATATATATATATACTGCTAGGCGTAGGAGCGGCTTTGTGATAAGTAGCTTGCTTACGAACCACTGTGTTCTGGGTTCAGTCCCACTGCGTGGAACCTTGGACAAGTGTCTTCAACTATAGCCTCGGGGTGACCAAAGCCTTGTGAATAGATTTCGTAGACGGAAACTAAATGAAGCCCATCGTGTGTGTATACATATATATATATATATATATATATTATATATATATATATATATATATACATATATATATATACATATACGTTTGTATGCCTCTTTATCCATCGAACAGCGCTTGACAAACGATGCTGCTGTTTTCACGCACCCGTAACTGAACGGTTCGGCAAAAGAGAATAGGTCCTGGGCTCTATTTGTTTGACTGAAGGCGGTGCTCCAACATGGCCACAGTCAAATAACTGAAAGTAGCAAAAGTGAGTGAAAGAGTAATTAGCGAAAACAGTGTATATTCTGTTGTGTCTGGGGATAGTCTTTCTCTTTTAGTGCCTTATTATTAAATACACACTCACCAGTAAAAATTCAAGGAGTGATATTAGTAGAGACCAGAGCCCATGGAGAACTAGCCCGTAGATTTAGAAAAGCTCTGAAAGAGACCAAACTCAACATTAAAATTGTTGAAAAGCCAAGGACATGCCCAAGGACAATTATGAAGGACATGCCCGTTTAAGAATACCATATGCACAATTGATAACTGCATGGTATGTAGAATTAGCCCTGGTATTAACTGTAGAACTCGAAATGTAGTTTACAATATAAGATGCATAGAAAGTGCTTGTAAGGAGATGAACATGATGTACATAGGAGACGTCTAAGAGCATTGCGGAACGGATAAATGAACATTTAAGATAACGTGACGACAGAAAACAGTCTTCTATACTCTACCAACATGCCAAAGACCACCATGGAGATAACTTGGATCAACCTGACATCCGCATCTTATCCAAGCACCCAGCCCTGCTTTTCAATGCTAAACCCGATATAAAACAGTCATCAACACTATAAATAAACCTGTTCAATCTCTACTCTCCTCATCACCCCAAATCCCAACCCCTAGTTCAAACTTTGATCTCTTACTTGACTATTCTCTCTAAAATCCCTTCACAAATCCTCAAGCTGACCCTAATATAGACTAAACTCTGAAAACCAATCCTAACAGCAAACCCAGACCAAAATAAGAAAGACCACTTACCTTTGGCCATTTGGGATCTATAATACAAGGCATGATATGCAAACAACAAGCAAAATATCAACCAACATTTGAAAGTCAAGTTTTATCTATGTGTCGAATCATGATATACACTTGTTTAATAAATACAGTTGTCCTTACATTTACACAGTACATTGCTTCCACAAGTCATCAAACTAATCATTCTCATGCGAAATCAATTGTTTTTATTTATAAATAGAAACAAATTAATTATTGAAATTAATATAAGAAATACAATTAACGTGTATGTGTGTCATCATCATTTAACATTCGTTTTTCATGTTGTCATGGGTTGGACTATTTCACACTATCTGAGATGAATTACTACACGTACATCTAATGTCTGTTTTCACATGGTTTCTATGTCTGAGAAAAGTTTTGGTAACACTGACACTAGTAAAATTAAAAAGTAAATTTCAAGGATGAGTGGACTGCTAGTAGTGAGAGGGGTGGCTTCATCCTAACCTGTAGTATGATAGAGAGACAGGCAGAGGTGTGTCGCTGTAGAGAAAGTACATGGCTACCCTGCATATATGTATGTATATAGGTAGACATCGATTAGAGTGCTTTCTCATTGCTAATATGTTAACATATGCCTGATGTGTGCTTTAAAAATAAAGTGCTTGCACTGGCACTAATTTCTTCAGATGATGAAAATCACAGAGAGGATCATAGCCCAACTAATTAGGAAAAGACTTAATCTAGATGAGATGCAATTTGGTTTTGTATCAGGAAGAAACACCAGTCATGATATATTTCTGGTAAGAAACCCCAGGAGAAGTACCTAACCAAGTATAAACCTATGTACTTGACTTTTGTTGGTACCATAATCATTCAGGTAATAACAGATAAATATAAAACAGGCAGACCCTAGCAACTCCTCTATGCTGATGCACAACTGACACGTTGCTCCTTGATCGTCACACCGTCAATATTGATTAAGGGTCTCTTGCACTAATTCTTATTTTCGTTAATCATTTAATACATATTATTAGTCTTCTATGCTTCTCTCAAAGGAATTGGGGAGGGCATAGAGGATGACAACTGAACACTCAAATATTATCATTTATTACATTACATTCAATTAGCCATACATTATTTGTTTCATTATCCAAATATTTTCCTTCACGTTTCAGGTATACCGAGGACCTTTTTTTTCATTGCTTCAATCAGTGTACATAAAGTGTTTGTGAAAGCAAAGAGTTTTCACACTTATTTACTAATGAGCTTCTTCTTATAGCTAAATCACTACCAGAACTAGAGAACAAATTGTGCGTACGGAAGCAAGGTCTAGAATTGAAAGGTCACAGAATTAACCTAACCCAAAGTCTTAGTAAGTAGGAAAACAGATAAATCATAAAGCCCTTCAGGTACATGGCCATCATCAATATGAAGGAAACAGGTAGGTAGATGTACTCTGTATAACACATAATAGGTGTAGCAATATCAGAGGAAGGTAAACTGGGAAAATATATTTTGTATGTGGAAAGTGCACATGTACAGTAAACACTAAAAGTGTACAGAAAATGGGCTTCATCAAATACCAGAGGAGTACGATAAAGATTGTTGAGCAACAAAGTCAGTAGCAGAGGTGGATGAACCAAGAGTGTGGCTGCAAGAATAAAAATAGGCTGAGCAAATTCAGAGAGCTCCTTCCTCTGTTTGGTAACTAAGGGTCTCTCCTTCAGACTGAAAGTCAGATTTATTATACCTGTGCAGACAACTATGCTACATGGCAGAAGAAGCAGACATAAGAAGGCATTGGACAAGGTGGTAATGCATGATCTTTGACTGTTGGAACTTATAAAGGCAATGACTAATGACTGACACCTTTCATGACATGCCGTGCCTTAGAAGACAATATATTGTAATTAATTTCCCATCAATTAATTTTTTTCACAACCCCTGCCCACAACACTCATGGAGTGCTTGATGTTAAGAAGGGCATCCAGCCATAGAAACAATGACAAATCAAGACTGGAGTCTGCTGCAGACCCTCAGCTTACCAGCCCTGATGAAACTGTCCAACCCAAGCCAATTAAATGATGATGACAATTCTTTTTGTAAAACTTTTGCATTTTATGCTGAACATCTAGTTTAAAGTTAATTTTATACATTGAATTTTCATTTCCAGTGAAATCAATTTTAATATTTCAAATTCAAAAATATTTAACAAAATATAATGAGAAACTGAAGCAAGTACTACTTCTATATTTGTAAAAACAAAAAGAAACAAATAGAGGAAAATGAGCAAAATTGTGCAAAAGTGAACTAAGAAACAGAATATTGTGTAAGCCAAGAGACAACTGTATTCTATGAAAGTACCATATTGCATAAACACAAAAAAAAACTATTGCAGAGGGAATTAAACTGAAACAGATATCAACATGACACACACAACCCATGCTAGTATGGATAAAATGATTAGATATTTCTGTCGAGAGAAAATTCAATGACAATCTTATGCAACCAACAATAACCTCAAACTTATCAGATTATTGTAGATGAGCAACAACTCAAGAAAACCTGTCAAATTTCTATGTTCTTACAATGAATTAATTGCAAGTATTTAAGTATGTAGACAACATAATTTCATGTTTTATATGCATCAATACATGTGTAAAAATAAGTCTCATATCTACGTTCATTTTTCCATCCTAGCATGAGTTTGAAAAATATAAGATTTAATAGTTGGGTAACGTTGTCGTAGCTAATGCTAATTTTCTACTAAAGGTTTTCTTTTTTCTTTCAAAGTGCAGTTGTAACAAATGATACATTTGTACACAAACATGACAAAAGTAAATAGATACCCATTAACACATTGTTTTATGGTTATTATAACTTGAAGAGGTTTATATTTTTTTTATTAATTGACATTTATATGTTTCAGGTTCTATATGTAACTGTTTAATCATGCCATGTACAAAAGAAGCCTTAAAAATGTCCAATTTACAAAGAGGCCATATGCTGCGCCTATTTCAAGGCTGACTTAGCCTAAAACCACAGAAAACAATGGGATTCCACTTTCGACAGTAAATAGAGTAATTTTTCAATTCACTAAACGGGAAAGTAGTCCATATCACCTTACCCAGGTAGACTAAGGCCCTCTGACAGAACACTTTGCTTTCTTAAGAGAAGTGTGTAAGATAATCCTCATTGCAAGGCCTCCAATATAGCAGAATAAGTTGATGTCAGTCCCAGAATAGCTGTCAGTTATCTCTGCAAAATTGGCTATTATGGCAGAGCAGCAAGAAAGAAGACACTGCTTCGACCAGCCAATATCAAATGGAGAAAAGATTGGACAAGTGAGATGGTAGAGAGGTCACTAGCACTTTGGGACACTGTCAAATTCTCTGATGAATCCAGATTTGCTGTATTTTCTGACACTGGTCGAATGTGGGTCTGGAGAATCAGTCACCAATATTTTCACGTGAATATATTGCAGCCAACACTGAAACATGTGATGGTCTGGAGAGCAGTTTGGAGCAATAGTCAATCAGAAATGGTGGAGTGTGAGGGATACATAAATTCAGATAAATATGTGTCCATATTATAGAAAAATCTTCTTCCTATAACATCCAGGGGTAACATGATTAAAGAACACTATTTATGGAAGATAGGGCTTTCTTGCACAACTAAAAGTGCCCAGGATTGGTTGGAAGAGAATGGCATTAAAAAGCTTCCATAGCTAAGCCAATCACCAGATATGAACCCTACTGAACACCCCTGAGGCATGGTGGATGGGATACTTCCTAAAAAGAAAAAGAAAGCATCCTTAAAGCCAGATCTTTTGATATTACTGCAAGAAACTTGGCAAGAAAATCATGAAGAGAATATTCATCAGATCAGTAGCATGCCTGCTAGGGTCCTTGCATTCAAAAATGCAAGGAGCCTGTCTACTAAATATTAGATATTCACATTATAATAATTAATAAATAATTTTAATAAATTTTAACAATTATAAGGATGTCTATTTAATTCTGTCATGTCTATGTAGTTTTTGAAGCAAAACACAATGGAAACATTAATATTAAGACCTTTCCAAAAATCTCTCTCAAGCTTTTCATGCACACTGAGATTTTATTGACATTCATTCAAATTCACTCATTCCAACATGAACCAATTTCTTCCATCAAAAACTTTGTGATGTTTTCACTTTCTCTAATTTGATCTAGATCCTCTAAGTGTCTCTAATGACTTTCATGCCTTAATTTCAATTTGTTGCCTAGATTTTTCCTCAGGGCCAACTCACCAAACAGAAATTAATGAGAGACCTAATTGCCTTTCATCTTGATCACATAAATACTCCCACATATTTGGTGCTCAAATACAGCATGCTCCACACTAGGAGATTGACAGTTACCCAGTATATGCAAAAATCGAACACACTTGCAGTACTAAACAAGCCATTACTATTGCATTTTCTGGCTTCATGTTTCCCAATTATATCCCAAATTTTTTTATCTCTGCAGATGCTTTCATTGAAATCACCAATTATGAAGATTTTATAAGCAGAAAGAACACTGCACAGAAGCTATTTTCATGAAAGATAAAATATTAGTCTTTTTTTTCTCTTCAGGGGAACACATGGTTGGAGGGTAGACACTTACTAAGGTAACAAATCTCTTGTTTGACAATGGCAATCTCACTGACATCAAGGTAATCAGTAAATCCAAAGAGTTCATAATCTTAGATGCCAATATTTCACAAACATTCAATGGTCTGTACTCTCTTGCAGTAGCAAGATGACACATTGGCCCAGGCTGCAATACTGTGGGACACCTTCCAAGCCAGACCTTTCACTATCCATTCCACATCCCTTCTTGATATTACTCTAAATTATTTTGATTTTTCAATGAGTATTTTTGCACTTTTTGTCAACAGTTACCTATAACATACATCACATAATTGATATGGTGTATACACACACACAAATGCAATAAGGATCATCTAGTTCCCATCAACCACTTTTACTAAAAATGCATTTGTTGGTCCCTACCTATAGTCGAATACTCTTGCCCAAAATGCCACACAGTAGAACTAGACCCTAAACCATGGTATTGGGAAACAAACATATTTTACATTTGCAAACATATATGTCTTATGGAAATTGTTCAATATACACAGAGAAATAGTTGTTCAATTTACAAACAGCTATGGTTAACTAACAGAAAACTTAATTTAACAAAAAAATTATGTACTTACATATAGGTGAAGCTTCGCATGTGGCGACTTGTTCAGTAAAATCTACATGTATAAAGAACAGTCTACATGTATAAACTGTTGTGGTGAGAGTCATTGGTAATCCTATGGGATTGGAAGAATGGACTAGCAAAACTCTTATAATAAAAACTAGCATATTGGTTGAGACAAAGAGAGTCATAAGAGTCATTGGGAGTTCATGGAAGTTGTTGACGTTGTTCAGAGTTTGTATTTATTGGAGTATTGTGTTTAGTGGAGTAATCTGAAGTAGGTTGTGTGAAGACAGTTGTGTCTATCCCCGCTTCGTGAAATTTGCATATCCAACATATAGAAGGATATAAGATAAACAAAAGTCTGCATGTAAACCCATAAGTGTAATCATTCATTTGTTAATCCTGAAAGTAAAAAAGAAAAACATCATAATTGTAGCGAAAGGAAAATTTTGGCTTTAGTATCAGTTCACTACTCTTTATTTGAAGTGACAAGTAGCAATTCTTTCTGTAAACCATTTATATTACAGGCAAACATTATGCAAATGGAAACTTTTACATGTCTCAGGAAAGATATAAATGCAAGCAATGTGAGACCAACTTTCATTAAAACTACACAAGAAATTCATAAAAATTCATTCACAGATTTTATTCTATTAAACTTAAGATGGTGGAGAGGCACAATTGTTAGAGTGTTGGCAAAATACCTTCCAATATTTCTACCAGCTCTTTATATTCTAGTTTCAAATCCTGTTGAGGCTAACTTTGTTTCTCTTCCTTTCATCGTTGATAAAAAAAGTGCAAGTCAAGTAATAAGATCAATTTAATCAATTAACCACTTCCTCTAAAATTTGAGGCATTCCCCTGTTTTACAAACATGACCAATTAATCAAATGACTTGGGAAAAATAAATCTGCATGTTAGGAAACAGGATAGCTTTCCTGTCATTCAAATATTCGTGAAATTTACAATATACCATAATTTCAGCAATTCACATAGTCATATTGTAAGAGAGTTCATCATCATTTCACTAAAGATGCATACACTAATATAGAAACTGATATTAATTAAGAAATCTTAACCATAAACAATATTTTTTATGCTATTTCACCAATGAGCAACTAATAAGGCAGAGTTTAAATCCATGCTTCCTTCACCAGTTTATCATATGGCTCTCAATCCATTCAAGCCTTTATTGCAAAACAGCTCAGTTTGCTAATTCTTTACAAAGGGCAGTACAGGTGAGAAACATAAAATGGAAAAAATGAGTGATGAGTAGCAATAAAAAAACATAAGCATCTATCTATTTATCTATATATCTATCGAGCTATCAAGCAGTCTATCTTTCTATGTGTTTGGTAGTTGGTATGTCTATTCTTCTGACTCTATCTATTTCTGTCTATATATTTATCTATGTTACAATCTGCTTCTCTCTCTCTCTCTCTCTCTCTCGATATATATATATATATATATATATATATATATATAAAGAGAGAGAGAGAGAGAGAGCGAGAGAGAGAAAGAGATGTACTTGCATAGCGAGTGGCAAGGTAACAGTCAAGTATACAAATTGAACTGACACATATTACATAAACATACGTTCGCAAGTACATACACATGTACACACACAGACACGTCTATTTCTCCTAAATACTCACAAGTACATAAGTACATACATACATGCGTATAGGCATGAGCACATACATGTACATATATACATACATACGTACGTACGTACATATATATCATGAACTAACTGTTACTTTCTCAGATGCAGCATGGAATTTTGTCAGTGAAGTCGCAGTCTCAAAACAACGAAAATATTTTGACAAATTAAATTTAAATATTAAAGTGAATCGAACGGTTTTTGTGTGTTTCTTAAATGGCTTATAAACACCTTCCATGCTGCAATTGTTTTCGTTCCAGTACAGCAAAGTTTACCCTTACTAAATCCTAACTCCTGTCAGCTTTCTCTAATTACACCCAAAGGCATAAACAAAAACGAACAAAAAATAAGACCCGTGATCTTGACACCAAAACTAAGAAAGGCCATAACAAATTAAAAAATAGAGAGATTGTATGCTTCTCGACTGACAAATCAGTTAGAATGTCTGTTGACAACTTATCTAATTACATTTCGAACATGCAACCACACATCACAACAATAACAGAAACAACAACACTCGAGTACATTGAAAACGAAAAGTCCTTAATGGGGATGTGGAGTATCATTCTCCAGTCAAATAATAATTTCTTACTTACTTCTTTCACTCTGCAGGACCAATATTCAATAAAAATTTCAATAAAAAACTGAATCTCGCGCCATTGAAATCATTCAGACGACAATCCCACAATGCTTTGCGAAAAGTCAGACACCAATTTTCAGCCGCCATAGTTCCGTATTTCCTTGGTGATAAATTAATTTGTAATTCCTTTTTTGTGTCTGCCAAAAATCCCCGTTTTCGGAAAATTGCCAAAAATCGGCATTGTGAAACTTTGTCCCCGCCTTTCTCCACCCAACTTCTTCAGTTTTGACTTTTTTCCCACATGTTGACTGCGGCTATGCTGGAGCACCGCCTTTAGTCGAAACAAATCGATCCCAGGACTTATTCCTTGTAAGCCTAGTACTTATTCCATCGGTCACTTTTTGCCAAGGCGCTCAGCTTCGTCGACATAAACACACCGACATCAGTTGTCAAGCGAATGTGGGGGGGGGGGTGACTAGCACACACGCACACTCACACATAAAGATTTCCATATAAGAGATTTGACTGCTGTTTCTAGCATATCCAGATTTCACTGCATTTTTTAGCAGTCCACCCTCCTGGAAAATTAATAAAACCAGTCGTGTGTGGTAAGTAGCTTGCTTACGAACCACATGGTTCCGGGTTCTATCCCACTGCATGGTACCTTGGGCAAGTATCTTCTACTATAGTCTTGTGAGTGGATTTGGTAGACGGAAACTGAAGAAGCCCGTCGTTTATATATATATATATATATATATATATATATATATATATATATATATGTGTGTGTGTGTGTGGTGTGTGTGTGTGAGTGTGCGTTGTGTTTACGGCAATAGAGACCGATAGAATAAGTACTAGGCTTACAAAGAATAAGTCCTGGGGTCGATTTGCTCGACCAAAGTCGGTGCTCCAGCAAAAAAGAGAGAAAAACACGTTTTCACTCTCTAAATATCGACTTCTTTCATAAACAACTAAGTTGATTTGTTATTGGGCTCCTAGACTGAACAATTGCATGATCTTGTATGGATCTGAGAGTAATTTGACTGCTATTTCTAGCCACCCCACGTTAGCCTTGTTAATCATGTGAACGTCTAAAGAACTGAACGTTATTTTAAAAGTTGACAAACCAAATTCTAGTCAAGAACTCGTTTAAAAATTGCTGAGTCTTAACAGAAACCATTAACATTTGAAGTAATAGACTTATTTTTAAAGGTGTGTGTGTGTGTGTAGGTGAGTGTTAGAAAAAGGTCTCTTGTTTAAGAATCAATATATTTATCCCTATACATCATAATTGACACAAAACTTAAGAAGATAAATGGTTTGACAATAATATTAATAAATTCTTACTTTTTCGGTGGAGGATAAACAGCAACTTCGAGAATTTATGACTGGAAATTCTTCTGTTGAATTCTTTCACAATTCTTAGAAGCAGGACAAACATCTTTCAGTGATTTATCAATAAAAACAAAAACTAACTTTTGGATATTTTCACGGCAGTCGATATTCACTTCTCTCAGATACAGAAAACTGTTTGTTTACAAACGTTACTCATCGAAATCCATTTTAAGTAATATGTATTCATAAAAGCACTAACTTATAAACAATTTTCAGTGAAAAAACAAGACAAATATTTCCAGATTGAAGAGAAATAAAAGTTCCAAATGGAAGAGAACATTCCAGAACTTTCCAGGAGAATTAGTTGTCAGGAGGAAAGTAGAAAAAGTGTGACGTCAATCTGGCGTCACTCGTGCACCTTCGTTTGTTTCCGTAGAATTTATCAAATTAAAAAAACGCAAAGTTAATATATTTTCTGAAATTGCAAATTATTTAGAATATAAAAAGGATATTTTCCTTTTGATAGACATAATTCAACACAATTTCTATTTAACTAAACAATTTGAAACTTCGAATACTGGTAGAATGTGTCAAAAGAAAACATTTTCACTTGGCTGTCTATCAAAAGGAAAAGATCCCAATCTTGCTTATCCTTTGATATTGGAGTGCTATAATATTCAGCCATATCTATTTCACTGTCCCAAGTTTGATACTTCACTGCAGGGTACTATTAGCAAACAGTGATCTTTGTGCGTGCACTCGCGCATCCGCGCTAGCTAGTCATAAGTAGTCGATCCTACAACGACTTTTTAACCCTAAACCTAACCTTAGTTTGTTTATTAAATTTAATTTATTTACTTAGTTTAAATAATTATTTACTTTGAGTTTTATTTACTTTGTTCAAAAAATATTATCTAATTTTCTTTGATATGTATTCAGCCTTGAAATACAATCATACGCGCAAGTCGTTGTAGGATCGACTACTTACCACTAGCTAGTGCCAAGTTTGATACATCACTGCAGTAATTGTTCAGTTTACGTGCGTAAAAATAGTAAAGGGTCATAACTAATTAAAATTAAAGGAACATAACTTATTTTTGATCATACAGTATACACACTTGATATCGCACCCAAAAGTGAATAAATGTCTTATTCTTGTCTAGTGAATTGCGCCATATGAATTTGTGCAAATAAGAAACAAAGCCTCTGAAGTTCCAAATTGATGGCGTAATTTGTGTTTCACAAGCATTCACATATTTTCTATATTTTGTGTGTGGACGTCTTCATTGGCAGGATGAACGAAATTCATGTGAGTGTACACCACTATCATTTAGAATCCCAATGTTATTGAATGATCACCAGCCATCACTTACTATGTGACTCCCTGGTAGAATCCATCGTTCAGTTAATGCTGTCAAAGTCTGCTCAGTACGATCAGGCACTTCAACTAAGAGACATTTCTTCGAAACCCTTTCTATTCCGGCGAATACCCAATGGCCAGTGCGCCACTTACCGCGGTTATATTTTCGATGAAAAAAAAATTTACATTCATTTATCTCCACAACTACTAGTTATCCATTAGCATCAAAACCGCTAATTTCCATGCGATTTTGTTGGAGCCAAACATCGCATATTTCACATTTTTCAAAAGTATGAGACATATTTTGGGGTATTAAGTTATGTTCCTTTCACATTTTACGCACGTAAACCGAATGGCCTTGATCAACTGTTGGTCAGTCTTGGTAATTATGTCAAAATAAGTATTGCTGTAAAAAAATCGTTTCAGCCCTTACAGTACACAATGCAAATAACGATACAAGTACCGATCTGCGATCAATTTGTCTGCTGAAAGTATAAACCAAGGCAGCGGCTTTATGTTAGGCTCAGAGTTCTGGCTTCTTTTTCCTAACGAAACACAACATATCGAAACACCGGTGTCCCAGAATGGGAAAAATGGCTCTCCTCAACATACGCTTCAGCCAACAGCATATTTTAGGTCTGAACCTGCCTAAACGTGTTAATAAATATGCGAATAATCATTATTAGGCGATACTTTCGTTTTAAGAAGTTTACATTACTTCTTAAAGCACGTGGATTTGTTTATGTTTCTGAGTAAGATCGTCGCTTTCAGTAAAAAATTTTTATGGTTAATATAAAGATCCCCACCTGGCAACAAAAAAAAAAGAAAAGAAAAAAATTAACCAGCTTGAGGGGTGTTAGTAAGTATTGATAAGTATGGGGAAAACGAATTAAAAAAATGCGTGCTGACAACTTTGAGGGGAGGAGAGGAGACTTTCTGAAAATTCACAATATCCCATTTTTCCGTTCGTAACTTAAAGTAAAATTGATATATATAAATATATATATATAAATATATAAAAATACAAAAGGCGACAAGAACGCAGAACATCCAGAAGACTATACAAAAAGCACGGACGGGTCATTCGAAGCCTTTAATCTTCAGTCAAGAACCGGATCATCGGCTGATTAATCTTGGGATTGCTCTAATCTGGCCATCCCCAAGGAAAAGAATAGCTAAGAGCATTAGATTCATTGGAAAAAAAGCTTCGAATGTATAGGACACAAGGACGGAAAAACGGACGATGTTACACGAATATAAATACAAAAATAATACGAAAAAATAATAATAATAATATCAGGACATCACAACAGGCGTCTTTGGACTAGAGACGAATTGAATTCAGCAGGCGTGTAAGGAATTGAGCCTTACGGCAGAGAAAGGAAATGTTGATGTTTCAGCGACCTCGGCCAGACACAGAAAGGCCAGTAGTCCGCCAAGCAGACACGTGAGAAGATAAGAGAGAGGAAAAGGGGAACAAAGGAATTAAGAAGGGGGAGAAGAGAGAGAATAGAAAAGTGTGAACTGAGGAAGATTTGACTAATATTTCTACAAGTCAAGCAGCTATTTAGAGGATCTGACATTGTTCCATTAGAATAAAAAAAGTGTGATCTGAGGAAGATTTGACTGCTATTTCTAGCAGGTGAAGCAAATATTTAGAGTATCTGACATTAGTCCATTAGAATAGAAAACTCTGATCTCAGGAGGATTTGACTGCTATTTCTAGCAAGTCAAGCAAATATTTAGAGGTTCTGACATTGGTTCATTAGAATAAAAAAAGTGGGATCTGAGGAAGATTTGATTGCTATTTCTAGCAGTTAAGCAATGATTTAATTGATCGGACATTGTTCCATTAGAATAGAAGAGTGTGATCTGAAGGAGATTTGACTGCTATTTCTAGAACGTCAAGCAACTATTTAGAGGATCTAACATTGGTCCCTTAGAATAGAAAAGTGTGATCTGAGGAAGATTTGACTGCTATTTCTAGCAAGTCAAGCAACTATTTTGAGGATCTGACATTAGTCCATTAGAATAGAAAAGCGTGAGCTGAGGAAGATTTGACTGCAATTTCTCGCAAGTCAAGCAACTATTTACAGGATCTGAAATTGGTCCACTAGTATAGAAAAGTGTGATCTGAAGGAGATTTGTCTGCTATTTCTAGCAAGTCAAGCAACTATTTAGAGAATCTGACATTGTGCCTTTAGAATAGAAAAGTGTGATCTGAGGAAGGTTTGATTGCTATTTCTGGCAAATCAAGCAACTTATTCAGAGGATAATAACATTGGTCCATTAGTATAGAAAAGTATGATCTGATGGAGATGTGACTGCTATTTCTAGCAAGTCAAGCATCTATTATTAGGATTTGACATTGTTCCAATAGAATAGTAGAGTGTGAGCTGAGGAAGATTTCACTGCTACTTCTAGCAAGTAAATCAATTAGCGTGAGCTGAGGAAGATTTGACTGTTATTTTTAGCAAGTCAAGAAACTTTAGAGGTTCTGACATTGGTCCATGAGAATAGAAAAGTGTGATCTGATTAAGATTTGACTGCTATTTCTATCAAGTCAAGAAACTATTTAGAGAATTTGACATGTTCCGTTAGAATAGAAAAGTGTGATCTGATTAAGATTTGACAGTTATTTCTAGCAAGTCAAGCAAGTATTTAGAGGATGTGACATTGGTCAATTAGAATAGAAAAATGTGATCTGAGGAAGTATAGGCTGCTATTTCTATCAAGTTAAGCAAATATTTAGAGGATCTAACATTGGTCTATTAGAATGGAAAAGTGTAATCTCAGGAAGATTTGTCTGCTCTTTCTAGCAAGTCAAGCACTATTAAGAGCATCTGACATTGGTCCATTAGAAGAGAAAAGTGTCATCTGAGGGAGATTTGACTGTTATTTCTACCAAGTCAAGCAACTATTTAGAAGATCTGAGATTGGTCCTTTAGAGCATCTGACATTGGTCTATTAAATAGAAAAGTGTGATCTGAGGAAGATTTGTCTCCTCTTTCTTGCAAGTCAAACAACTATTAAGATCATTTGACATTTGTCCATTAGAATAGAAAAGTTTGATCTGAGGAAGATTTTATAGATATTTCTAGCAAGTCAAGGAACTATTTAGAGGATCTGACATTGTTCCATTAGAAAAGAAACGAGTGATCTGAGGAACATTTGATGGCTATTTCTAGCAAATCAAGCTTTTATTTAGACGATCTGACATTCTTTCATTAGAATAGAAAAGTGTTGTCTGAGGTAGATTTGACTGCTACATCTTGCAAAGAAAGCACATATTTAGAGGATCTGACATTTGTCGATTAGAATAGAAAATTGTGATCTGAGGGAGATTTGACAGCTATTTCTATCAAGTCTAGCAATTATTTTGAGGTCTTGACATTGTTCCATTAGAATAGAAAAGTGTAATCTGAGTAAGATTTGATTGCTATTTCTAGCAAGTCAAGCTTTTATTTAGACGATCTGACATTGTTCCATTAGAATAGAAAAGTATGATCTAGGGAAGACTTGACTGCTATTTCTAGCAAGTGAAGCAACTATTTAGAGGATCTGATATTGTTCTATAAGAATAGAAAAGTGTGATAATACGGAGATTTGACTAATATTTCTAGCAAGTCAAGGAACTATTTAGAGGATCTGACATTAGTCATTAGAATAGAAAAGCGTGAGCTGAGGAAGATTTGACTGTTATTTTTAGCAAGTTAAGAAACTATTTAGAGGCTCTGATATTGGTCCATGAGAATAGAAAAGTGTGATCTGATTAAGATTTGACTGCTATTTCTAGCAAGTCAAGCAACTATTTAGAGGATTTGACATTGTTCCATTGGAATAGAAAAGTGTGATCTGAGAAAGATTTGACTGTTATTTCTAGCAAATCAAGCAAGTATTTAGAGGATCTGATATTGGTTCATTAGAATAGAAAAATGTGATCTTAAGAAGGTTGACTTCTATTTTTTGCAAATCAAGCAACTATTTAGAGGTTGTGACAATGGCCCATAAGAATAGAAAAGTTTGATCCAAAGGAAGTTTTGACTGCTCTTTCTAGCAAGTGAAGGAACTATTTAGAGAATCTGTCATTGGTCTTTTAGAATAGAAAAGTGTGATCTGAGGAAGATTTGTCTCCTCTTTCTAGAAAGTCAAGCAACTATTAAGAGCATGTGACATTGGTCATTAGAATAGAAATGTGTGATCTGAGGGAGATTTGACTGCTATTTCTAGCAAGTCAAGCTTTTATTTAGATGATCTGACATTGTTCCATTAGAATAGAAAAGTGTGATCTCAGGAAGATTTGACAGCTATATCTACCAAGGAAGGCAACTATTTAGATGATCTGACATTGGTCAATTAGTATAGAAAATTGTGATCTGAGGGAGATTCGACTGCTAATTCTAGCATGTCAAGCAACTAGTTAGAGATCTTGACATTGTTCCATTAGAATAGAAGAGTGTAATCTGAGGAAGATTTGATTTCTATTTCTAGCAAGTGAAGCAAGGATTTAGAGGATCTGATGTTGTTCCATTAGAATAGAAAATTGTGATAATACGGAGATTTGACTACTATTTCTATCAAGTCAAAGAACTATTTAGAGGATCTGACATTGGTCCATTAGAATAGAAAAGCGTGAGCTGAGGAAGATTTGACTGTTATTTTTAGCAAGTTAAGGAACTATTTAGAGGCTCTGATATTGGTCCATGAGAATAGAAAAGTGTGATCTGATTATGATTTGACTACTATTTCTAGCAAGTCAAGCAACTATTTAGAGGATTTGACACTGTTCCATTGGAATAGAAAAGTGTGATCTGAGGAAGATTTGTCTCCTCTTTCTAGCAACTCAAGCAACTTTTAAGATCATCTGACATTTGTCCATTAGAATGGAAAAGTTTGATCTGAGGAAGATTTTATAGATATATCTAGCAAGTCAAGGAACTATTTAGAGGATCTGACATTGTTCCATTAGAAAAGAAACGAGTGATCTGAGGAACATTTGATGGCTATTTCTAGCAAGTCAAGCTTTTATTTAGACGATCTGACAAATTTCCATTAGAGTAGAAAAGTGTGATCTGAGGAAGGTTTCACTGCTATTTTTAGCAAGTCAAGCAACTATTTAGAGTAACTGGCATTGATCCATTAATACAGAAAAGTGTGATCTAAGGGAGATTTGACTGTTATTTCTAGCAAGTGAAGCTAATATTTAGAGGATTTGATATTGTTCCATTAAAATAGAAAAGTCTGATATAAGGAAGGTTTGACTCCTATTTCTGTCAAGTCTAGCAACTATTTAGAGGATCTGACATTGTTCAATTAGAATAGAAAAGTGTGATCTGATGAAGATTTGACTACTATTTCTAGCAAGTCTAGTAACTATTTAGAGGATCTGACATTGGTCCATTAGAGTAGAAAAGAGTGATATGATGAAGATTTGACAGCTATTTCTAGCAAGTCAAGCTTTTATTTAGACGATCTGACATTCTCTCATTAGAATAGAAAAGTGTGGTCTGAGGAAGATTTGACTGCTACATCTTGCAAGGAAAGCAAATATTTAGAGGATCTGACATTTGTCGATTAGAATAGAAAATTGTGATCTGAAGGAGATTTGACTGCTATTTCTATCAAGTCTAGCAACTATTTAGATATCTTGACATTGTTCCATTAGAATAGAAAAGTGTAATCTGAGTAAGATTTGATTGCTATTTCTAGCAAGTCAAGCATCTATTATTAGGATCTGACATTGTTCTATTAAAATAGAAAAGTGTGATCTAAGGAAGACTTGACTGTTATTTCTAGCAAGTCAAGCTTTTATTTAGACGATCTGACATTGTTCCATTAGAATAAAAAAGTGTAATCTGATGAAGATTTGATCGCCATTTCTTGCAAGTGAAGCAACTATTTAGAGGATCTGATATTGGTCCATTAGAATAGAAAAGTGTGATCTTATAAAGGTTGACTGCTATTTCTTGCAAATCAAGCAACTATTTAGAGGTCATGACAATGGTCCATAAGAATAGAAAAGTTTGATCGAAAGGAAATTTTGACTGCTCTTTCTAGCAAGTGATGGAACTATTTAGAGAATCTGTCATTGGTCTTTTAGTTAGTTAGTTAGTTAATTTTTTGGCTCAAATAGCAAAAAGCAAGGCCATGTAGGGGGACAAGGAGTTATGTACAGGGTGGTGTTCATGTAAAGAGTTCAGGCCACTTGAGGTCAAGGGAGACTTTGAACCGAGCAGTCATCGGCATCTTCACCATCTCGTCTGGCAGCTTATTCCACTGATCCGCAACCCGGACGGAGAAAGCCCCTCTCCTTCAATTGAGATGAAATCGTCGCAGATAGAGCTTTTCGGAATGACCCCACGGCCGATGCTCTGGAGCAGGAGAGAAGAACAGCTCTTTCGAGAGGTTACACTTTCCGCTTATGATGTTGTGAGCAAGAATGAGATCTCCACGGCGTTGTCATTTTTCTAGAGAATAAAGGTCGAGCGTCTTCAGCCTTTAGAATAAAAAAGTGTGATCTGAGGAAGATTTGTCTCCTCTTTCTAGAAATTCAAACAACTATTAAGAGCATGTGACATTGGTCATTAGAATAGAAATGTGTGATCTGAGGGAGATTTGACTGCTATTTCTAGCAAGTCAAGGAACTATTTAGAGGATCTCACATTGGTCTATTAGAATAGAAAAATGTCATCTAAAGGAAGTTTTGACTGCTATTTCTAGCAAAGCAAGCAACTATTTAGAGGATCTGACATTGGTCTATTAGAATAGAAAAGTGTGATCTGAGGAAGATTTGTCTCCTCTTTCTAGCAAGTCAAGCAACTATTAAGAGCATCTGACATTGGTCCATTAGAATAGAAAAGTGTGATATAAGGAAGATTTTCCTGTCAATTATAGCAAGTCAAGCAACTATTTAGAAGATCTTATATTGGTGCATTAGAATAGAAAAGTCTGATCTGAGGAAGATTTGATTGCTATTTCTAGCAACTCTAGCAACTATTTAGAATGTCTGACATTGTTCCATTAGAATAGAAGCGAGTGATGTGAGGAACATTTGATTGCTATTTCTCGCAATTGCAGCTTTAATTTAGAGGATCTGACATTGGTCTATTTGAATAGAAATGTGTGATCTGAGAGATATTTGACTGCTATTTCTTGCCAGACAACCAACTATTTAGAGGATCTGACATTGGGCGACTAGTATAGAAAATTGTGATCTGAGGGAGATTTGACTGCTATTTCTAGCAAGTCTAGCAACTGTTTAGATGATCTGATATTGGTCCATTAGAATAGAAAAGTGTGATCTGAAGGAGATTTGTCTGCTATTTTTAGAAAGTCAAGCAGCTATTTAGAGGATCTGACATTGTTCCATTAGGATAGTAAAGTGATCTGAGGAAGGTTTGATTGCTATTTCTAGCAAGTGAAGCAACTTATTTTGAGGATCTGACATTGGTCCATTAGTATAGAAACGTTTGATCTGATGGCGATTTGTCTGTTATTTTTTGCAAGTCAAGAAACTATTTAGAGGTTCTGACATTGTTCCATTAGAATCGAAGAATGTAATCTGAGGAGGATGTGATTTCTATTTCTAGCCAGTCAAGCAACTATTTAGAGGATCTGATATTGTTCTATTAGAATAAAAAAGTGTGATAATACTGAGATTTGACTACTATTTCTAGCAAGTCAAGCAACTATTTAGAGGATCTGACATTGGTCCATTAGAATAGAAAAGCATGAGCTGAGGAAGATTTGACTGTTATTTTTAGGAAGTCAAGAAACTATTTAGAGGTTCTGACATCAGTCCATGAGAATAGAAAAGTGTGCTCTGATTAAGATTTGACTGCTATTTCTAGCAAGTAAAGCAACTATTTAGAGGATTTAACATTGTTCCATTAGAGTAGAATAGTATGATCAGAGGAACATTTGATAGCTATTTCTAGCAAGTCAAGCTTTTATTTAGATGATCTGACATTCTTCCATTAGAATAGAAAACTGTGATCTCAGGATGTTTTGACTGCTATTTCTAGCAAGTCAAGCAACTATTTAGAGGGTCTGACATTGGTCTATTGGAATAGAAAAGAGTGATCTGAAAAAGATTTTTTTCCTCTCTCTAGCAAGTCAAGCAACTATTAAGAGCTCGTGACATTGGTCGATTAGAACAGAAAAGTCTGATCTGAGGGAGATTTGACTGCTATTTCTAGCAAGTGAAGCAATTATTTTGCGGATCTGACATTGTTCCATTAGAGTAGAAAAGTGTGATCTAAGGAAGACTTGCCTGCTATTTCTTGTAAGTTAAGAAACTATTTAGTGGCTCTGGCATTGGTCCATAAGAATAGAAAAGTGTGATCTAATTAAGATATGACTGCTATTTCTAGCAAGTCAAGCAACTATTTAGAGGATTTAACATTGTTCCATTTGAATAGAAGTGTGATCTGAGGAAGATTTAACTGTTATTTCTAGCAAGTCAAGCTTCTATTTAGACAATCTGACATTGGTCAATTAGAATAGAAAAATGTGATCTGAGGAAGATTTGTCTGCTCTTTCGAGCAAGTCAAGCACTATTAAGAGCATCTGACATTTGTCCATTAGAATAGAAAAGTGTGATCTGAGGGAGATTTGACTGTTATTTCTACCAAGTTAAGCAACTATTTAGAGGATGTGACATTGGTCCATTAGAATAGAAAAGTGTGATCTGAGGAAGATTTTACAGTTATTTCTAGCAAGTCAAACAACTATTTAGAGGATGTGACATTGGTCCATTAGAATAGAAATGTGTGATAATACGGAGATTTGACTATTTCTAGCAAGTGAAGCTACTATTTAGAGGGTCTAAAATTGTTCCATTAGAATAGAAAAGCGCAATATGAGGAAGATTTGACTGCTATATCTTGCAAGTCAAGTAATTATCTAGAAGATCTGACATTAGTCCATTAGTATAGAAAAGTGTGATCTGAGGAAGATTTGATTGCTATTTCTAGCAATCTGGTGACCCCATAGGTATATCAAAAAAGCTTCTAGTATCTTTCCTAGCCCATAATTTATTATTATAATTGAAGTTCTGATAATAAATTAATACCTACTAAATCAGTAGCCTGAGCAGAATCTGGTGACCCCATAGGTATATCAAAACAGTTTCTAGTATCTTTCTTAGCCCATAATTTATTATTATAATTGAAGTTCTGATAATAAATAAATACCTAGTAAATCATTAGCCTGAGCAGAATCTGATGCTCCCAAAGGTATATCTAAAAAGCTTCTAGTATCTTTCCTAGATCATAATTTATCATTATAATTGAAGTTCTGATAATAAATACCTACTAAATCAGTATCCTGAGCAGAATCTGTTGCCCCCATAGTTATATCCCAAAAGTTTCTAGTATCTTTCCTAGCCCAAGGTGATAAAGGTGGTGCTCCAGCATGGCCACAGTCAAATGACTGAAACAAATAAAAGAGTATAAAGACTATATATATATGTTATTCGCCCTAGTTGGTTTGAGTACAACTTGCTCCATGAATAAGGGATATATATATATATATATATATATATATATATTATATATATATATATATATACATATATATATATACACATATATATATATATACATACACATATATATATATATATTTTTCTCTAGTATCAGCTCAGAGCTGCGGTCATGCTGATGCACCGCCGTTTTGTGCTACACTGTTATTGCGAAGAACCTCGTCTAATATGTGGCACTTGGTGAAGAATGGAATTTCATATAGCTACCCTCATTTGCACCTCTTGCCGTGAGGTAGGCTCATCTGGGACTCTCGACAGGAAGAGGTCTAGCTTTGATTTAAAAGCCTCTACATCTACTTTGTGCAAGTTCCTCAGACTCTTTGGGAGAATATTAAAAAGCTGTGGGCCCTTGAAACCCAGGCTGTTGCAGAAGCTGGTCCTGAAGCGTGATGGCATTGCTGGGATATTTGGCACTATGCAGTGTCGTCCCGTTCTAGCATTGGTGTAGCTTACAATGCCAAAATTTGGTACAATTCCTTCCAGGATCTTCCAAACATATATTACTGCATACCTCTCCCGTCTTCTCTCCAGGGAGTAGAGTCTTAGCTGTTTCAACCTTTCCCAGTTGCTGAGCTGTTGCAAAGAGAGGATCTTCTTTGTAAATCTTCTCTGGATTGCTTCAAGGTCCGCTGTTAATTTTACACTGGTGGGTGACCATAGTTGTGAGCAGTAATCCAGGCGGCTGAGGACGAATGTCCGCCAGAGGACCATCATGGTTTCCTTATCTCTGGTTCTGAATGTTCTTAGGATCCACCCAGCCAGTCGTCTGCACTTTGTCGCTATCCGGCTAATGTGCACTTGGAAAGAGTTATCATCACTCATGTCGATACCCAGGTCCCTCACAGACTTAGGTTCTAGGATTGAAATTCCCTGTGGACCGATGTATCCTGTAAGTTTAATATTCAGTTTTGGATGCTGGTAGCGCAGGGCCTGGAATGTTTCAGCATTAAACTGCATATTATTATCCTCAGCCCATCTGTAGATTTAGTCCAACTCCTGCTGCAGGTGTGCAACATCGCTGGGGTTCTGTATTTTCTGCGAGACTTTCTGCATTTTCTGTATTTTCTGCATAGCTGGCCAGAGTGGCTATCCGGGCATTTGAGGGCATATCTGAGAGGGCCACTATAAAAAGCAGTGGTCCCAAGACAGTGCCCTGTGGAACATCGCTCACTATTTGTGTGTTCATAGAGGTGGCTCCATTAACCACTACTGCCTGACTCCTATCTTTCAGGAAGTCATGTAACCACACTCCAAGTTTTCCAGCTATGCCGAGGTCACGCAGTTGGTGGCATATCATACCATTATCCACCTTGTCAGAAGCTTTTACAAAATCAAGGTAGATTACGTCCACATTTGATTTGTTGAGTAACTGCCTCAACACTCATCATAATGTTGTAAGAGCTGGGTCAGGCGGCTCCTACCTGGTCGAAAACCATGCTGGGTATCACTCAGCAAGTTATTTTCCTCAAGGAATGCGATTAGTTTCTTTCTGACTATCCGTTCCATGACTTTGCTGATGTGTGAGGTCAGAGAGATAGGCCTATAGTTTTGGGCATCTGCCCTACTTCCCCCTTTATGTATTGGGTATATTATTCCCTCCTTCAGCCTGCTTGGCAGTTTGCCATTCGCAAGAAAGCTCTGGAAGAGAATCTTGAGGGGTTTTGCCAGGGCATGCTTACACGCTTTGAGGAGGATGGCTGGGAAACCATCTGGACCAGCACACACACACACACACACACACACACACACACACACACACACACATATATATATATATATAATATATATATATATATATATATATATATATATACTAGCAGCATAGCCCGCCGTTGCCCCCTAGAACCCAAGTTGGGTTCGGACCACAGCTGAGCCCTACCTAATCCTAACTTAACGCATCTACAGCCCAACATTGCTCGGATTTGAAGCAAAAGGAAAACATATGCCATTTCTAGTAACCTTTATGATAAAAGCGGCATAAATCGACTAAATCGCCTGAAATCCGCCAACTATTTAACAAAAGTCAGTTTTGTAGGGTTCGCATGGTCGGTCTCAAAGTGATATGGTTTTGTTGATTTCTCCCAATACTTGTTAACTGCATTGACAAAAGGTCGTTAGTTTGACATTTAATGCAACGTCGGTGTAGGGAAAATCTATGTGAACTTTCAAAAAATATCGCAGAAAAATCGGTTTGCTATGTGTGCCACATATGATGTAATTAACCGATTTTTTCCAGTAATAACGTATCCTATTGGAATCAAAAGGGCCATATAGCTCCTTGGAGCAGACATGATGCTCGCTGTGAATTTCATAAAAAATTCCTGCCAATTTGTTAAAGATATTGTTGAAAATATGTCATCTTGAATTTGAACGCGATTTCCCAAAATGGCATGATTTTATCGATTTTTTCTGATTGCATGGAAAACTTACGCCAGAATTAAGTTCCTTAGGGTAACATTAAGCTTCACTATGAGTTTGGTGAAAATCGATTGCAAGTTGCAAAAACTACAACGGAAAATGTGTTGCATATGAAAAGCTTAGATTCTTGACCCCATGTCGAATCTATCGATTTTTTCAGAACTGGGGGAACTTTTCAAAATTTTCGCTGTGTTAGTTTTGAATTATGACATTGGGCTATGTGTGTGTCAAGTTTCATCAGAATCGGTTGAAAGCCGTGGTCAGGGTGTGGGTACGCGTGGCTCCTTCGTGAAGTGTTTTCAACTATAGCCTCGAGCCGACCAAAGACTTCTGAGTGGATTTGGGAGACGGAAACTGAAAGAAGTTCGTCGGATATATGAATATAGGCGCAGGAATGGCTGTGTGGTAAGTAGTTTGCTTACGAACCACATATTTTCGGGTTCATTCCCACTGCCTGGCATCATGTGCAATTGTCTTCTACTATAGCTCCGGACCGACCCAAACTTTGTGATTGGATTTGGTGGAAGGAAACTGAAATAACCCAGTCGTATATGTGTTTATATATATATATATATATATATATATGTATATATGTGTGTGTGTGTGTGTGTGTGTGTGTGTGTGTGTGTTGTATGTCTGTGTTTGTCCCCAAGCATCGCTTTACAACTGATGCTAGTCTGTTTACGTCCCCGTGACTTAGAGTTTCAGCGAAAGAGACCGATAAATAATTACTATGCCTACAAAGAATAAGTCCTGGGGTCAATATGTTCGACTAAATGTGGTGCTGCAGCATGGCCACAGTCAAATTACTGAAACGAGTAAATGAGAGTAAAAGAGTATATAGCGACAAAAGTCTATGACCTGTTCACTAGGGAGATAGCTGAAAATATCTCCTAAGAGTTACTTCCCTAACATATAATACGTTTCATGCAATTTCTGTAATAGGTGTGTTTGTTTTTCGCTTGCGAAAGGGGACACGAGCATGCGCGCACGTACAGACACACATACACATGCAAGTAATCTGCTGGTACCTTTAACAAATAAACATTGACTAGCTCATCATTTACTTTTCATTACGCCCCACAAATATATAAAGTAATGATATTATCTAGTACTACCCTTCGGACATAATCAAGTTTCTTTTTTGTTTTAGATAGTATATATGCGTGTGTGGGTATATACACGTATATCTGTATGTATATATATATATATATATATATATATATATATTATATATATATATATAAATACTGGAGCACCGCCTTTAGTCGAGCAGTACGTCCGCAGCACTTATTCTTTGTAAGCCTAGTATTTATTCTTATTCTCTTTTCCCGAACCGCTAAAATACAGGGAGGAAAACACACCAGCATCGGTTGAAAATCAACAACTACATCATCATCATCATTGTTCACGGTCCATCATAGCATTACGGAGGTCCTGTTGCTGGATGCCTGTATCCCTGGAGATTACATCAGGGTAGGAGAGTGTGCGCCCTCTGGTGTTGCGAGTAGATGGCTTCCAGAGGAGAAGAGTAGAAATTACTTCTTTTTCAGCTCTACAACAATGTCCAGCAAACTGGACTCTCCTACCTTTCACAAGAGATGACACAGGTGGTAATTTCCCATATATTTGCATTTTGGTTGGATGGCGCCTCCACGAGAGATTTTGAGCTCTCATAAGGAGGCGAGTGTAGGTTCCATCCAACCGCCTCTCAAGCTTCTTTGATAACGTCCAGGTTTCTGAGCCATATAGTAGGATTGGTTCAACTGTGGCTTTGAATATTTCAAGTTTGAAGTCTCTACTTAGATTTGATGACCAGATCTTATGCATGTCATTACAGGCTGACCAGGCCATACCCTTTCTAGTTAGAAAGTCTTTTGCAG
>NW_021835732.1:35000-38721 GCF_006345805.1 Octopus sinensis
AGGCTCCATTGTATATATATATATATATATATATATTATATATATATATATCTATATATATATATATATATATATACATACATATATATACATGTATATATATATATATATATATATATATATCTATATATATATATATATATATATATATATATAAAACTTAGAATAACTTAGAAAGGTTTTGGCCAGTATTGGCCCAGGCCATGTCTAACTTAATAGCACCAACTGGCGAAGTCTTTCAATTCAGGATTTGGGCACCGAGGCCTATTCGAGCAGAGAGTTATTGTTTACGGAGACATATCCGGGTGTGGGTGGTTTGTCCGGGACTGTTTGAAGGAGTTTGTCCAAAGACTTCTTGAATTTTGTGTGGTCAGTTTCTGTTTTGACGTGTCCTGGTGTAATGTTGAAGAGAGCGGGTCCAATTGAGGTGAAATAATTGTGCCGTATTGTCGCTATGTGATGCGATTTAGATTTTTGTTGTGGACGGATGGCACGTGGTCCAAGCCTTGGATGTATTTTGAAGGTGATGCCAACATCATTCGGACAGTGCTGATGGAATATTTTCCACATCATACAGATAATGTAGCGTTCACGGCGTCGTTGGAGTGAATACAGTTTGAGTTTCTGTAGTCTACCCCAGTAGTCAAGGTCTGACATGCCATCTATCTTTTTTGTGATTGACCTTTGGGGAGCTTCAATTCTCATAATATTTTGTTTTGTGCAGGGAGACCACAGTGGACAGCAGTATTCAAGGTGGGGTCGGGCAAAAGTGGAGAAAAGAAGGATAATGGTGTGAGAATCTCTCGACTGGAAGGTTCTGAGAATCCAGGAACACATTCTGCGGGCCATGTCAACTTTGCTGCTTATATGTGTAGCCCAGCTTATGTTGTTGTCCACTGTTACTCCCAAGTCTCCGATGTTGTTAGACGCCA
This sequence comes from Octopus sinensis, assembly GCF_006345805.1. NCBI lineage: Eukaryota > Metazoa > Mollusca > Cephalopoda > Octopoda > Octopodidae > Octopus > Octopus sinensis. Next base: position 35,933 of record NW_021835732.1, read on the forward strand.
TGAGTATTTCTCCAGAAGGAAGATAGTATGGGAGTTTCAGAGCGTCCTCCCTTCCAAAGTGGATCAGTTCGAATTTGTCTTCGTTTAGCAACATGTTGTTCTTTTCTGCCCATTGGACAACAGCCAGTAAGTCTGACTGAAGGCTTTTTCGGTCATCCACGCCATTGATAACCTTCTGGAGCTTGGAATCATCAGCGAAGGTTCTGATGTTACTGTGTTTGATGGTGTCAGTAATATCAATAATGTAGATGATGAAGAGAAGTGGGCCCAACACAGTGCCTTGTGGGACACCACTGCTGACTTTGGCTGGGCTGGATTTGACTCCTTCGACTACAACATGTTGGGTTCTGTTAGACAGGAAGCACTTGATCCACTGCAGCAGCTTTCCAGTGACACCAATATTGAACAGCTTTCTCAAAAGGATCTTATGATCAACCCTGTCAAAGGCCTTGCTGAAATCAAGGTAGATGACATCAGTGTTGGAACCCTCTCCCAAGGCTCTCAAAATGTCATCAAAATGATGCAGTAGCTGCGTCAGGCAATCTCTTCTATTACGGAATCCATGCTGGTTGGAGTTCAGCATATTATGACTCTCGAGGAAGTGAGTCATACGCGATCTCAGCACTCTCTCAAATACCTTAATGATATGAGAGGTGAGTGAGATTGGACGGTAATTCACGGCAAGCGATTTGTTTCCTTTTTTGAAAACTGGGACAACAGACTGGGATAGAAGGTCTTCTGGTATATATCCAGCATCCAGTGAGTTCCGCCACAGATTGGCTAGAGGGGGTGCAAGTTGGTGTTGACACATCTTCAAGACACAAGCAGGGAACCTATCGGGACCTACTGCTGAATTTTGGTCCATTTCCTTTATTGGTGCTAAGACATCAGGAGCGCCAAAGGTTAGGTCCGATAAAGTGCATTAAGGAGTAACATCACTGATACAGCCCAGATCAGTCATATCAGGATTGCTGAAAACAGAGCAATATTGTTTCTGCAATATCTCTCCCATGGTTTTGGCATTGTCTTGAAGAGTACCATTTTCATCAATCAGAGGGCCAACAGTAGAACCAGTGACTCTGTGTTTTTTTGCAAATGAAAAGAACACTTTGGGATTGAGTTTGATCTTCTCAATGGCCCAGACCTCTTCAGCTCTTCTCTGACTATTGATGATAGATATGTTGTTTTGGAGTTTATGTTTTTTAATCTCTAGTGACGAGATGGCAGTCAGGTTGGTGTGTTGCTGTTGACAGTATCTCAGCTTGTTGATTTTTTTTGTTAATTCTTTTAATTTTCCTGATGAGAGATTTTCTATTTCTAGGGATTCGACACTTAGATTTGTTTGCAGATCTTAATGGGGTGTGTTTTGCACATATTACTCTTTTACTCTTTTACTTGTTTCAGTCATTGGAGCACCACCTTTAGTCGAGGAAATCGACCCCGGGACTTATTCTTTGTAAGTCCATTACTTATTCAATCGGTCTCCTTTGCTGAACCGCTAAGTGACGGAGACGCAAACACACTAGCATCGGTTGTCAAGCAATGCTAGGGGGACAAACACAGTCACACAAACACATACACACACACACATATATATATACATATATACGACAGGCTTCTTTCAGTTTCCGTCTACCAAATCCACTCACAAGGCATTGGTCGGCCCGGGGCTATAGCAGAAGACACTTGCCCAAGATGCCACGCAGTGGGACTGAACCCGGAACCATGTGGTTGGTTAGCAAGCTACTAACCACACAGCCACTCCTGCGCCTTGTTCGTAATGGTGTCTACAAATGACTGCTAGGACTTTTTGATGTTAGTGAGTGTGTATGTGTGCGTGAAGGACCAATCGACTTGTACAAGATCATTATTGATCGCTTCCCAGTTTGCATTGTGGAAATCCATAGTGTCAAATGGATGAACAGGAGGGATGACATTTGTTTTGCATTTTGGCCGGTGAAATCTCAGATCACAGAGAACCATGTCATGGTCGGAGAGTAGAGTTTTCTCCACTGCAATATTGTGGATAGTATCAGTGTGATTGCAGTATCCATTGGAAAATATGTTCATAGCTTCTGTTGAGAATGAATCATGAACATAAATGGCAGTCCCACCCTTTCTTCTGCCAGCACGATCAGCACGAATGGCTTTGAAATTTTTAACTTTCACCTCGGCTTCCAAGTGGAGGTTACTAAGATGGGTTTCAGTGAGGACGAAGAAAGGGATGTGGTTTGGATGGGCATCGACCCAGTCCTCCAGGAATTTTATCTTCCATTTTTGAGTATATATATATATATATATATATATATATATATATATATATATATATATAGGTATATACCTACAGATATATATATAATTATAAATTTATGAATATATATATACATACATACATTATATATATATATATATATATATATATATATATATATATACAGAAATACATGCATTCATACATATACACGTGTATATACCCACATACGCATATATACTATCTAAAACAAAATAAAAACCCGATCATGTCCAAAGGGTAGTACTAGATATGGTGAGTACTTTACATAGTTTTCGGGTGTAATTAAATGTAAATTATAATGTTTATTTGTTAAAGTTAACAACAGAAAATTTGCATGTGTATGTTTGTATCTTCCTGCGCGAATGCAAATGTGCCCTTCGCATGGGAAATATAAACGCATCTACATCTTAAACTGTCATGTCTTTTATTAATATGTCAAGGGAAGTAACTCTAAAAGTTGATTTTCAGTTATCTCCCTTATTGATGTAGTTCAGAG
>NW_021835733.1:0-7500 GCF_006345805.1 Octopus sinensis
TAATTATATATACGCATATGAATATATACATGTGTGTGTGAGGGGCTATATATGTGTGGGAGTGTGGAGTATTATCTCTCTCAAATTTATTGAATAAAGAAGAAAATAATAACCCATTCCAGAGGGCGAACAACGACAAAAACATCTTAATTGACGAAGAAAATAATAAGATGCAATATCGACAGCACCTGAACCAATTTACAACGCACGCCTACATTATACACACGAGCTGGTATCGCAAGGTTCCCAGATAAATTGCGTTTAATTTTAAAAAATAACTTACTTGCCGCAGTTTTAATATCATCTCCTTCGAAATAATCACCTTGCACAGCAATGTACCGGTCCCAGTGTTCCTCCCACTCTTGGAACCCGGCCTGGAAATCGTTTTTAAAATAGCTCTTTCTTCCCGTTTGAAGGAAGGAGTGACGATATTGACGATAGATTCGGCTGATAAACCGACTCGTCCCACACGTGACAGCAGTCGTTCGACATAAGCCCACAGGTCGGAAATGGTTGGACGCTGCACGAGTGCGTGCAGAACGGTTTCGTCGCTCTGACCGCATGTCGAGGATCTTATGCGATTCGCTCTTGATCTTGACAACGGTGTTAAAACAGGGACCTTTGAGCTGAGCTGCATTTTAATCTTGGAGAAGAGATGGAAGTCCGCAGGTGCTAAATTTGGCGAATAGTGTGGGGTGAGTGCAACAGCTATACCGTGTTTCTTTTGACGCGAAACTCACGAGTGAGCAGCGCTGGAAGAAGAATCCAATACTTCACGCTCCATACATCCGGTCGCTTTCACCGAATGTCCTCCCTCAATCGCCTGAAAACGTCTCAGTAGTACTTTATGTTGACGTCCTGGCCCTGGGGCACGAATTCTCGATGCACAGTACCACATTTCCGGGGTTGACGCTTGTAACATGTCTTCTGCATCTTCCACCGTCTTCATGGACGTTTTTTCTTCGCTTTTGAAGCGCCTCTGCCACTCTAAACCTTGCGTACCACCCATTGCCTCGCCGCGGTAAGCTTACCGAAGCATTCCCAATTCAATATCTCTGAGGCAGACGTCTCAAGTGAACGTGATGAAAATCGCAGACTACAACAAAAACACAATTACCACATGTATGTATATATACACATGCAAACCTGAAACGGACGAATTATATGATTCCAAAATACCACTATTTGGTTTGAGTTAGTTCATTATTAAAACTATGTGTGTGTGTGTGTGTGTGTGTATATATAAAATACAAAATGGGACAAGAACGCAAAACATCCGAACAGCTAAGGAACAACAAAACATTCAGATAAATGATACAAAGAAAAGAAGGACGGGACATGCGAAATTTTCTTTCTTCAGTCTAGTACCAGATTATCCTCGCAATTTCGGCTGATTAATCTTCAGCTTGCTCTAATCTGGCCAATCCCACGCAATGGGGCTGAACCTGGAACCATGTGGTTGGTAAGCAAGCTACTTACGACACATTATATATATATTCCGTTCATTTCCGCACGTGTCTTCCTTGGATTTTGTATTATAATCTAATATTTTTAATATTTAAATATAAATTACATTATACTTTTTATATGAAGTGTTGTTAAATAGATATCATTCTGTTTTTATACGAATCAATTCGGAATTTTATATTACATTTTACTCTAATTAACTAACACCGTTTAGGATAATGGTTGGGCCATGAAATATAATTTATTTTTTCTAGCTTGAATTATGAGATATGTTTCCGAGTGATTCTTTGCTAATAATGTTTAAAGAACTTCTATATGTATCTCATATGTAATAAATTGGTTCAGGTGGCTTCTCTATTGAGGTTTATGTTTGGTTTTGGTTGGTCTATTAAATATAATTCTGTTTCGACACAATCTTCTTAGATTGATGCCTATCTTTAAATTATAAGCTCGAAGCTGTCGTTATTAAGAATATACATATATATATATACGTATGTATATATATATATATATATATATATAAAAGAAGAAAACATGTATATATATATTAGAAGAAAACATGTATATATATACATGCATATAAATATATATATATATACATATACATGTATATACACATATATACATATACATGTACACACACAAAAACATATATGTATATACATATATATGTATATATATGCTTTTGTGTGTGTATATGTAATCATATTTATATTTTCTCATAATACCATTTGTTTGTTGTTTGTGCAACTTCTTTCTAAATAAATATGTTGGTGGTTTGCTTTAATAATTATAACTGCTCATTTTGACTACTGAAAACTGTATTTATTATAGATATCCTTCATAAAACTGTACGGAATATCAGAAAATCAAAGAAGATATGCTACTACATCACTAATATTTTATTCTAATATGTCTTCCATTGCAATAAGTTAAAATATTTTACCAATTTCTTGATTCCCTCCTCAAAGTTTTATGCTGTGCAAATGTCTTTCTTAGAAGCTTAAACGTTCTTTCAAATAACAACCTCATCAAATAATTTTCGAAATATAAGTCATTCTTTCTGATCTTTTGGTTTATCTTAACTGCTGAAAACTAAAACACTGGTTCGACAAATGCTTCAAGATTTAAATACCTTTTATTGTACAAAATTCTCTCCCCTTACGCCTAGCTTTGACAGACGTTTTTTCATTAAAAAAATTAAAAGGTTCTCTTTATTTTCTAAAAGTTTTCACTATTTTCTGGAAATTTTGACAGCAAGAAATTTGCATCATTTGGTACAAATTCTATTTTTGTTATAAATATATTTTTGTTTGATCTATGTTTATTATCAGGTTTTGTATATCTCGTTTGATCTGGTGTTGTTCTTTTACATGGTCAGAGTCGGTTTGCTGGAGATCTGAGCTGTCAATATACAAACCATAAATACATTTCTCCAAAATTATTTTCAAAGAAATATTTGATTAGCCCCTGGCAAAGTAGTAGGACAGAACCGACAAAAAGTAAACATTTTTCAATTGCTCGCAGCATTGACAAAATCTGGTATTACCATGTATTTACTATATGCAGAAAATTATTTTAACTGTCAAAAGAATTATGCAAACGAGAAAATATTTTAGAAGTTTTCTCAGTAAATGCTTCGATATCACTTGGTCAGAGGTCACCAATTTTTTGGAGAATCTAGCAAAGAATTGCATCCCAGTCAATGCAAACTAGGTTTCTTCCGAGGTTTAATTAGTGTGTTATATTATAAGGCATATAAGGCACAAAAAGAAAATTACTCTCCCCAGACACAACAGAAAATGCTTCAACACACGAACTCATATAAAGAATCTTGCAAACCAAATCCAGAACGAAATATATAATATATATATATATATAATATATATATATATATATAATATACACATATATATATACGTATATGTATCTACGGATATCATGTGTTATATGAGATAAGCATGATGTATATATACGCATATACTTATACATCTTACTTATGTGTACATATATACATACATTCATATATATATCTTTGTTGTGTAGTTGTTACAAGAAAGAAAACCTTGAGTGTATTTTATATTCTATATTCCAAGACTTGCACATGCAGTTGTTGTACGTCTGTGAAACTCTTCATTAATTATTATCTCATACCTGTATAACTGCCTCAAGACTGCCATTGTATTTAATAAAGGATATGGAATAATTAATAGAGTGGATGGGAACTTGGAATCACCGAAGCAAGTTTAACAATAGAAATGCGGTCTAATGCACCAAACTTTCATAAATATGCATGTGTGGAAGAGCAGCGCAGAGAAAACAAAAAGAAATGGAGAAAAAATAAAAAAACAGCGAAAGAAAATATGAAGAGAAAATGTGTAAGAGAAAAATGGCTATAAGAATTAAAGTCGAACCGTTGCTATATTCTGGCCAATAGTAAAGGAAAGAAATGGGAAGAAAATAACATTCCATCATATGTAAATAAGAACATTATATGTAGTTTGTCTGTATGACTGCACTTCTATACGTTAGCAAGAGAATAAATTCTTATAAATCTGTTATTGTTTTTATTCTTTTATTTTAGTGTTGTATTTGTTTATCGTTGCTTTTTCTTTTTGTTTTTGTTTTTTTTTTTTTCCTTTTCCGTTTCGTTTATTTTTCTTTGTTCTTTCTTTTTGCTTTTACCTCGGAAAAAAAAACGAAATATATATATAAAAAAATGAGAAATAGTCTATAATACATATTATCAAGTTTTGTATTGTTCAGTTTCAGAGCAGAATAATGGACATTTTTCAAATGGGTTTTATGTGCGTATATTTTGCATTTTGAACGCATATCAAACAATATGCAAATCTGAAGAGGAGAATAGTAATCTGTCGAACGTAAATCTGAATAAATGAATTGTTATTCCGATATTCACCATCAACAACGTCGACACCACCAACAGTAGCAATCGAAATCCACACCCCGACCCCCAAAACAGAAGGTTATCGTGAACAAGGACACCGTATGTGTCATATTCTTTACATACAGTAGTCTTGGTTGTCGTAACAACCAACTGAACCAATGGATATTTACCAACTTAAAAGGAGACGACAAAGTAGAAAATTTTGCGTTTTGTGAACTGTACATTTCTTTTAATGGTCTCAAATGTAATTTTCTTCCAAATGTAGATTTATATATCCGAGGAAAATAAGAGAGGCAGAGTCAGTAAATAAATTTAAGAATTCATCATTTTTATGATTAAGCAAATCATTTTTTACTATCATGCAATAATTGTCACGTGGTTCAATAACATGGATAATAAAGATAACAATCACCTTTGAAATCTAAGCAGTCCCATTCTTCTGTAACTAATTCCCTTTTTAAAGATGCTCCAGTTTTCTGTAGAACCTATATTGAATAAGTATTGATGTTATTATACGGCTCTGAAATCATTTACAATAATACTTTGGTGGCGAAATGTATTGATCAGGTGTTCTTTTGATGTAAGCACGGGATTTCATGTTGGGTTGAAGTTTGTGAACTAATAGGATTGTGCATCTCATACTTCACAACAGATTCCACGTTGCCAAATTCAGTCTCTTCCACAAAAATTGGTTCGCCATTCTACGACGTATTTATAGCCACACAATAGAAGCTGTTGGGAAGTTGTTCATTAAGATATTCAAAGACATACATGTAAAGATCACAGTTGATGTTAATCTAAATAAAGTTAATCTGTAGGTTTAACTGAGGTGATTTGCCGGTTTCTCGGCCCTCCACTTAGTTTTAGATCCTCTTCTATTGCTCGTGATGTGGCGGAGTTGGTGGCATCGAAGGCGAGGTTATTTTGTTTGCTTTCCTTTTGGCTCGGTGAATCCAAAAATGCTTTGGAAGCATTTTTGGATTCCAAAGCAAAGTAATGGCGAACTTCTGCTGACTCTTTCTCCACAACTTTCTCTCACTCTATTCCTCCTGCATCTTGCAGCTCACCTGCGACGGACCGGCGTCCCGTCCAGGTGGGGAACCTATACGCCAAGGAAACCGGGAAACCGGCCCTATGCTCCACAAGGGGCAAAAAAATGATTAAGAAGATCAGGCTGTATAATTTCAATCAAAAAATATTCCATCACCCTAAACGAACCAATGCTTTACTTACGACTAAAATACTAAATACAATTAAAGTAAAATACGCTGTAACTCTCCATTATCTCAAAGAATATCAAAATTCTCCACCCCCACCCCACCTCCTCTCCTGTTTTTTTTTATCGATTTTAAGTTTTCTTTCGTTTTTGCTATTCCCATGATTACTTTAATCTTTGTCGATTATGATTCATTTCACTTAAAATTTTAAATTGTTTTTTTTTTGTAATATTTTTCTTAATCATTATTTATAATTAATGTTCTTGCACTTTAGGCTTTGACCAGCGTTTGCAAATGTAAAAAAAAAAGAAGAAATGAAAACTGTACGAGAGATGAAATGAAACTCTTTAGCCATCCAAGTAGAAGACAATACTTGAATTGAGATTCGTTAAGCGAGACGACAGAACACAGGAGAAGAAGAAGAAGAAGAAGAAGAAGAAGAAGGAGGAGGAGGAGAGGAGGAGGAGGAGGGGAGCGGGAGCGGGGAGGAGCGGAGGAGGACGAGGAGGAAGGAGAGGACGAGGAGGACGAGGTGGTGGTGGTGGTGGTGGTGGTGGTTCCTGAGATGTTTTCGAGATGTAAAAAGTTTGGTTTAATACGCTTGCCTTTGTGTCCATGCAATAAATCTTTCCACTTGTATATTTTGATATATTGGTCACTTATTTGCATGGAAACGGACGGAGCATGCGTGTTTTCATGCTGTAGTTGTTATGTCTGTAATTGTTACTCTTGTTCTTGCTGTTGTTACTGATGTTGTGGCTTTGTTGCTGTTGTTTTTAGCCCAAGATTAACTTTCGTCGCTAACAACTAACACTTCTGAAGTGTCACTTGACAAAACTGACAACATCAGGTCGGCTTTTCCTTTCGTCATTTCGGAATCGATCAAATAAATACCCGCTGAGCACTGGAGTCGATGTAATCGATTTAGCCCCACCACATAAACCACTGCTGGGGTTGTGCCAATATTTGAAACCATTATTGTTATTGTTATTGTTATAGACGTCGCACAGTATACAATATCGTGAGGCAGTTGATTGGAGATATCGTGTCTACCGGGGGTTTGTACTGTCCGTCAAGTCACAACAAGGACCCCAGACAGACAGTACTTTACGCAATATGCGTACAGTTCCAAATAATGCCGACTTTTGCAATATAGCTAGATTGTAGGGTATCTCTAAGGTTTTCAGATGTATTTTTTTAGATTGGGTGGTATTGAACCCAATGCTCCGATGACAATAGCGATATTGTTCGACTTTATGTTCGACTCTCGTAGCTGCTACATCTATTATTATTATTATCATTATTGTTATCATTATTATTATTATTATTATTATTATTATTATTATTATTATTATTACTATTATTATTATTATTATGGAGTGACACTGGGGTAAAATATACGAAACCCAGTATACCCATCATGACTAGCCGTCTGATAAAGGTACACTAGGCACATGCATCACAATCATATGTGCGCAACATGGTGATCTCATATCAAGATAAATAGCGCATGACCTTGCAGGTGAGGCCCAGTTAGAATTTTCTTCTGGTCGAGTAGCCCATCCCGCTTTAAAAGTCCCTGAATAAAGATTGTTTAAGGATGTTGAACGAACCACCCATGTTTCCAGAGGTGAATTATTCAAACCCCAAAGAATCCCTCTCAACACACGGCTATGATGCTTCCCCACTACTTCTGCTCGTGATCAGAGATGCACATATCGTCAGCCACTAAGGGACATGGTCAACTGGTTATGGTCAAACAACTGACAAGCAAATCTGTGGTATTGAGCAGAATATTTGCTGTAGCCCATCTTTTATACCAAGACAAAACAATGTACATGACAACACTTCCAATCAGTTAAGATCAGAAGCCATGAGAACCACTGTCTGGTACTCTGCTACATGTAT
>NW_021835733.1:12500-15000 GCF_006345805.1 Octopus sinensis
TATTGGTAAATATATTAATACAGAATAAATACCTTCGCCGCAAATCCATGAGATTTTGATCGCAGCATGGTATTATCAGAGAGGAGAAGTGATTTGCGATGTAGAAGGATTATACTTATGAGTTTGTTTTAAGCTGTTCTATGTGACCAAAAGCCTGAAGTAGAGGATCTCTCTTCTCCCAGCGAAGGAAGCGTTTTAGATAAAGCTCTCTGAACACAACCTCACAGACAACAACCATAATAACACTTGTGCTTTGCTTTTCTCTTTTAGTCAGTGATTCCTCGTTAAAAAGTGTTGATGCAGTGGACGGATGGACGTGTAGATACAATAGCCTGTTGTGTGAGTTAACCATGGGAACCGTCAATGTTGTATACATATACGATATTGGAAATGTGTGTGTATGTGTGTGTGAAGGCGTGTAGCTTAGTGCTTAGCGTAATCGGCTCACGGTCGTGAAGACGTGAGTTCGATTACCGACGGCATGGTGTGTCTTTGACCAAGAAATTTTATTTCCCGTTGCTCTTGTCCACTCAGCTGGTAAAAATTAGTTGTACCTGCACTTCAAAGGGTCAACCTTATCACATTCTGCATCTCGCTGAGAACTATGTTACGGGTATGCGTGCTTGTGGAGTTCTCAGGGACTTTTACGCTAATTTTACATGCAGGTTGTCCCGTTGATCGGCTCAAATGGAACTCATGCCATCGTAACCAACGAAGTGCCAATTACTGGGAATGTATACTGCGCATGATGGTGATAGTAAGGAAATGGCAAATTACACCGCGAATTTCAGTGTATTGTTTGCACATTCGACACCTGCAAAATGTAAGAGATTGATTAAGTCGGAGAAGGAATCGAATTTTCCTTGTTTATTTGTTAATTCTATTTCCGTTTAAAGAGTTCCTTAAGTCACAAATATCCAACTTCTGTGGATATGTCTATTACAAATCACATACACATATACATACATATATACATATATATATATATATATATATATATATATATATATATATATATATATATATATATATATATATATATATATATATATATATATTATACCAGGGGCGTGCGGTCGTCTTTGTGGCTGGGGAAGCAATGACCAAAATTTTCTGGTATTTATCCTCAAATGAGGAAAAGAAAAATGCGTTTGAAACAGAAAGATAAATCATCAACATTAGCCCAAAATTTAGAAGAAAATTCGTGTCTTTTTTTTCTTTCAAAACTTTCACAATTTCATTTACTTTACAATACAATAGAATATGTCAAATGTCTTTATCTGGATGACGTCAAATGCTGCATCTCTGTCAAAAAAAAAAATCTCCAAACATATTTAACAAAAAATTGAATTCACAATTTTGTAAATTAGAATACGACGCCTGAACACAGGTATAGCTTTCCGCGTCCCATTTACTTGGATTATTAATGATGTTTAGGAATAAATCAGTAAGTTGCTCCTGATATTCACGAACTGTTTCTACCAGCGAATGATTCAAGCTCCAGTGAGTTGCTGCCACTTTTGGAAAACCCTTTTTAATTTCAATATCTAACAGATGCACGCGTTTGGTCGACTTACAAATAAAAATAACGTAAAAGACTTTATCTGTGAAAAAGACCTTATCGCATTCTTGAATATTTGCATATATTATATGTGATATCTATTTTAAAAGAAAGACCGCCCTCCGGGCGGTTTTCTGCTACCCGTTTATTCCCAGCTACATCTTTATTCCCAGTTCTAATACTTTTTATGTGTTACACCTAATTATTTCTTTATGTAACAGTGCTCACTTGCTTAGTAAATATTGCTTTCATTATTTTATCACGGTCATAATCTCTCTTTTTTAGACAAACATCAAGGGAGTCCAACTACGGATGGAGAGGCAGTTTGTTAAGTTTAACTTTCCTCTCAATGCAACATAGAGATTTCAATTCAGCCGCCCATTTGTAGGCTTTGCAGTATGTATGGAAGAGTGTATGTGTGTGTGTGTGAGAGAGAGAGAGAGAAAGAGAGAGAGAGGGTTGCAAACAACGAATAAAATGAAAAAATCGAATAAAATAAAGGGCATAACTGCAGATGTATACGCCCGCCACCGAATTTGCTGCCTCATAACATCCAGATGTTGTAGCTTGAAATGGAAGGAACTTTTCCTGCATTTATTTTTCACTTGTTTTGATTTGTTTTTTATATTTAAGGGAATCTACCCAGCTTTACTCGACGGAATACATTTGTAAATAAACGAAATTATTTTCGCTTGAAATCACACCATTAATTTTGAATTATTTATATTGATTACGTTCCAGTGGATAATATATTGGTTTGTAATTTTTTTAATTATTTAACTCTACAATTCTTAGTAATTAATACTCTTTTACCCTTTTACTCTTTTACTTGTTTCAGTCATTTGACTGCGGCCATGCTGGAGCACCGCCTTTAGTCGAGCAAATCGACCCCGGGACTTATTCTTTGTAAGCCCAGTACTTATTCTATCGGTCTCTTTT
>NW_021835733.1:17500-25000 GCF_006345805.1 Octopus sinensis
GAAAATTGATTCCAAACCACATGGTTCCAGGTTCAGTCCTACTGCGTTGCACCTTGGGTAAGTGTCTTCTAATATAGCTTTGGGCTGACCAAAGCCGTCTGAGTGGATTTTATAGTCGGGAACTGAAAGAAGTCCATCACGTGAGTGTGTGCGTGTGTTTATGTTTGTCCTGCCACTGCTGCTGGACAACATGTGTTGCCTTTGTCACATAACGGTTCAGCAAAAGGATTCGATAGAATAAAAACCTGACTTTTAAAAAAGTAAGTACTGGGATCGATTCATTCGACTAAACATTTTTCAAGGAGGTGCCCCAGTCTACTAACTGAAACAAGTAAAAGGTAAAAGTTAACTGGAAATAAATTGAAATTACAGGCTGAAAACCAGAAGGCCAAGGTACGATGCCAGGATCAGATGGTGAACACACAGAAGAACCGTTGGTTTGCCGTGTCTCCAAAATATGTCCCGATAGTGATAAAAATCAAACATCCAGCCAACATCATGGTGTTTGGTGTAATTACTAATGATGGCGATGTTATGCCTCCATCTTCCCACACAGCCTCAGACTCAACACGGAGATCTACATCAAGTGCCTGACGAGGCAGTGCTGCCCTGGGTGAAGATGGTGGTTGCTGGAAGACCCTTATGTCTGGCAACAGGATTTTACACCATGCCACACAAGCAGGAGAACCCCGTCATGGCTGTCAGACAATTTCTACGACCATATCCCTCCTTACATCTGGCCACCTAACTTCCCAGACTGCAACCCTCTTGATTATTATGCGTGGGATGCAGTTGAGCGAGGGACTAACAAGAATCCTTGTAGCACCAAAGATGAACTGAAGGCAAGGATTGTGGCAGCATTCACCAACACGCAGTCCGTCCAGAAGAGTCGCAAAAGAATCCGAAGTCGTCTGGAAGCCGTGACTGAAGCCAATGGCGATTTTATTGAATAAATTTACTCTTTCGTATTACAAGATATTTGTATGTAATTTTGTTAAATGTATTTGTTAAAATGAGATGTTAGAGTTATTTTTAATTTTTGCGTAATTTAGACGACAATTTATTCACCGCACCCTCTCTCTATATATATATATATATTGATCAGATATACCAAAGAGAAGAGAAAAAAATTATTTGCTCATCAGAATTTATGACCATAAAAAAACATTAGATGAGCGTTATGAGACAAAAAAGACCGTAGATTGTATTTTCGAATACAAAAAAAATAATATAAATAAACAGAATGACTCCAGACCGTGTCAAATGATTTAAACACCAAATCATAGAAAATAGGACAAATTCAACAACTTCAAATGGTTAAGTGTTACTCACAAAAAAATGCACATATACAAATAGACGTTGCGCATTATATATACAGATCGATAATAAATACAAGTAAATAATCTAGCGGGACAGAAAAGCGTGGATGTTCGTGTGTGTACGAGTGTGTGTGTGTGTGGTGTGTGTAGTTTCTGTGATGGCAGAAGAAATGAAAGAATGATGCCATGCTATGATCTGTTTTATGTCGATCTTTCATCCTTCTGTTTGTATGTGTGTATTGTTGTATGTGCCTGAAGATGAACGAATGTGTTGACGTGTATTTGTGTCTGGTTGTGTCGTTCACTTTCTTTTCTCTCCTTTCCTCCTACTTCAAATGGTTAAGTGTTACTCACGAAAAAACGTAAAATACTTGTCTCAAAGAGTATTTCGAAGGGTATTAAATGACTTATGGTATATCGGTTCTAATATTTAAGAATTAAGGTTTGTATAAATTTATTTATTTATCAACTGATGGAATTGATATATATGATACAACATTAGACGTAAATATTCATCGTGTTTAGTTTCGTATCTAGGCTCAAAATCTATAGGGGTCAGCATTGAATTTGTTCCTATGGTCTAAATCGGTCACTTTTGTATCACTGTTAAGTTCCAGGTGAGTTATAATCTCTTTTTTACTCCTATTTTAAAACTGGTTTCAGTCATTTGACTGTGGCCATGCTGGAGCACCATCTTTAGTCGAGCAATTCGACCCCAGGACTTATTTTTTGTAAGCCGAGTACTTATTATATTGGTTGGTTTTTTGCCGAACCGCTAAGTTACAGGGACGTAAACACACCACCATCGGTTGTCAAGTGATGTTGGGGGACAAACACAGACACACTAACATATACACACACATATACTAATATACGACGGGCTTCTTTCAGTTTCCGTCTACCAAATCCACACACAAGGGTTTGGTCGGCCCGAGGCTATAGTAGAAGACACTTGCCCAAGGTGCCACGCAGTGAGACTGAACCTGGAACCATGTGGTTGGTAAGCAAGCTACTTACCACACAGCCACTCCTGCGCCTACTAATCGATTAAAGCTATGATCATAGACGCTCCAAATCTGACCGTTCCATCATTTTCGCATCCAGAACCAGATCATTACAATATATTTTTCCATTGACTATTAATAACATGAGGCAAATATTGGTTTCAATTTTTGACACAAGACCAGCAAATTCGGCGGAGGGTTTAAGTCGATCACCGCAACCTCAGTGCTCGACTAGTACTTATTTTATCCACCTTGAAAGGGTCAAAGGTATAACTGACACCGAGGGGGGGATTTGAATTCAGAATGTAAAGCCAGACGAAATGCTGCTTAGCATTTTGCTAGCGCAGTGACGATTCTGCCATCTTGTCGTTTTATAGGGGGCAAATATTGGCTGCTTTATTTTTACAGCAGACAATACGACGACATAGAAACATACTCACATGGCCAATCAAATCATTTATTCAACCTGGATCTTTGACTGCTAATTCTAGCATGACGAGCGGCCACATAGATGCTAGTCTATACTCAATTCTATTTCCCATTCAACCGTTCTCCTCGAAGATTTGTCTTGTAAGGGGTAAGGGGTAAAGACCCCCTTCGGTCATGAATGACCATGGGATTGCACCTAGAAAGTTACCCTCCTAGACACAAGTCCGGGCAAGGTTGTTTTATGGAAGACCAGCAGTCGCCCATGCATACCAGCCTCCCCTCTCTACGCCACCAGTGTTATCCAAGGGAAAGGCAAAGGGGCCGATACAGCTTGGCACCAGTGACGTCGCAACTCATTTCTACCGCTGAGTGAACTGGAGCAACGTGAAAACAAAGTGCTTTGCTCAAGAACACAACACGCAGCGCGGTCCGGGATTCGAGCTCACAACCTCACGATCGTAAGCTCGACGCTCTAACCACTGAGCCATGCTCCTCGAAGATTTGTCTTGTACTCGGCCAATAAATATGGCGGTGTTCTTTAAGACCGAAACCGAGACGAGTAATAAATACAACCGTGACGTTTATATTCCTTTATCGTTGATAGTTTTTTAAGATAATTCCCAACAGAAATATTAGATTGTCGAAAGCAGCCATTGAAAACGTATCATAAATGTAGTCATGTTTGTATTTTTGTTTCTTTGTTTCGGTTTTTTCTTTCTTCTTCTTATCATTTCATACTTGAGAAAGAAATAACAGAAATAACAATAACAGCAGAAGCAACAACAACAGCAACAACAACAAAATGTAAGAAAGACATTTTGATCATTATATGAAATATAATAAAATATCTTAGCAACATATTTCTGATAAAAGCGTATTTGCTCTCTCTCTCTCTTTCTCTCTCTCTCTCTCTTTCTCTCTCTCTATCTTTCTCTCTCTCTCTCTTTCTCTCTTTCTCTCTCCCCCTTACACACATACACACACACACACACACACACACACACACACATATATATATACGTTCATATGTAAGTATGTTTATATGCTATGTGTGTGTACGTGTGTATGCATGTCTATGTATGTATACATATGCATATGCGTGTGTATGTAGGCATGTATGCATACATGTATATGTATGTATATGTGTGCGAATGTATGCATGTATATATCTATGTGTGTTTGTAATTATGCATGTATGTATGTATGCATACTTACTTGTATATATGTATGTATGTATGTACGTATGTATGTATGCATACATACTTGTATATATGTATGTATGTATCTAAGCATTCAAGTGTATATGCATATACGCATGTATGTATACATACGCTAACACGCTACCCTAAAAGTAGAGTGTTTGTCAATGACGTGTGTTATAAATTGTTATTAATTGTTTACAAAATACTTAGAAGTATTCTACCGGGGCTTTAGGTTCTGGTTTCGAAATCTGCTGATGTCGAATTTGCCTTTCATTATTTCGGGCTTGATAAAATATGTCCCAGTTGAACGCAAAGATCGATATTATCGACTTAACTCTTCCTTAAAATTGCTGGCCTCGTGCCAAAATTTTGATACCATAATTTATAGCACATCCTTGGGAATAAGTAAGAGTAGAGAACAAAGTACAGAGAGAGGAAAAGGAAGAAGGATTGGAGGACACAGGAGAGAGAAAGGGACAGAAAGAAATCTTTGATTCCTTCTGTTTCTTCGTCTAATCTCTAAATTGCTCTTTCGTTACTGAAATTGGCGGATACTGAGTCAATGACCATGGACTTAGGACGAGAGATCTTGGATCTCTGAAAGTGATGTTGCTGAAAGTGACTTCCAAAGATAACCTGGACCATTGCTGAGTTAGAGTTTCTTTGGTAACTGCAGCAAAATCAGAACAGAGTAAATTGTAAGTATTGTCTATTAGCGCCACCTCGCGGTCAGCCAAGAGTGAAAGGACGCTACCGTTTTGATCAGAAGCAGGCCTGGTAAGTGTTTTGTGTCATAATTTTGGACAATATAAACAATAATGATTACATATTAATAATATAGATTATAGATTAATATAGATTATATCTTATCAGGAGAATAAGGGCAGGACAAGTGTTTAACTCAAAGCGAAGCTGAACAAGCCTGTACGTACCAGACTCTTAAAAAGCACGGTCCTACGAGCGATCTTATAAGCAAGTATGACGTGGATTACTACGAAGAGAAAAGAACATTGATCAAATTATGATACAAAGGGCCATGGAAAGACCCATGCTAGGAATATCATTATGAGACCCCATTGGAAATGAGGTCATTCGAGAACAATGGAATGAACGACATGAGCGCAGATGACCGGAAGCACAAATTCCACTGAGGTGAACAGGTCGCGAGATTCACAGCCAACAAGAGATCGGAAAAAACCCCACTCGGAATGCCTTCATGGCGATTTCGTTAAACTATTTGGGCTCAGATGAAAAAAAGAAGGGTGCAGTCGAGAAAGAATTGGAAACGCATTGTGACCAGCGGTGTATAACAGCTTCTGATTACTGGTCTGTACAGTAATACAGTGATTTACTGGAGGCGCAATGGCCCAGTGGTTAGGGCAGCGGACTCGCGGTCGTAGGATCGCGGTTTCGATTCCCAGACCGGGCGTTGTGAGTGTTTATTGAGCGAAAACACCTAAAAGCTCCACGGGGCTCCGGCAGGGGATGGTGGTGATCCCTGCTGTACTCTTTCGCCACAACTTTCTCTCACTCTTTCTTCCTGTTTCTGTTGTACCTGTATTTCAAAGGGCCGGCCTTGTCACTCTGTGTCACGCTGAATATCCCCGAGAACTACGTTAAAGGTACACGTGTCTGTGGAGTGCTCAGCCACTTACACGTTAATTTCACGAGCAGGCTGTTCCGTTGGTCGGATCAACCGGAACCCTCATCGTCGTAACCGACGGAGTGCTTCCACACACAGTGATTTATTAACAATATAGATTACTTATTAAAAATATTGATAATATCTTAACAATATAGTTTATAAATCAATATTGATAATGTATTTACAAACAATATTAATAATATATTAACCATATAAACGTAGCTAGCTGTAGTTTGTTGTATTTTGTTTGTTTTCATTTGTTAGTTTACAATTGATATTTCCCGATGTTTGAAATGAAAGAATATGGCTGCTTCAAGATGGGTGGGGGCAGATTTTGTTGGGTGTTGATACGTCGGCTTAATTTTTAGGCCCCGTTTAATAGCCTATAATGGAAGAAGTATAAATAATAACTTTAAATATTTTATCCAATGAAGTGTTTATTTGACTCTTCTGAAAGTGTGTCTTTTGATTAAATAGGTTTTGTTAATATTTGAGCAAGAATTGCATGCGACCGGCCGGAGGACTGACCGGCTTGCTGTTGGTTGGTTGGTTGGCTCGCTGGTTGGTTGGTTGGTTGGTTGGCTGGTTGGTTGGTTGGTTGGTTGGTTGGTTTGGATGCGTGGTTGGTTAGATGGTTAGTTAGTTACTCGGTTGGTCACTCGGTCGATTGGAGAGCGTATGAGAGAGAGAGAGGGAGAGAGAGAGAGAGGGGGAGTCTGTGCGTGTGTATGTAAGGCTCTGCGTACGTACGTGTTTGTGTACATGAGTATGAAATCGATATCAAACACAAGGGAAACAAGTAGTAGCAGTAGTAGTGTAGTAGTAGTTTAGTAGTAGTAGTAGTAGTAGTAGTAGAAGTAGTAGTAGTAGTAGTAGTGGGTGGTGGTGGTGGTGGTGGTGGTGGTGTGCTGGTGGTGTGCTGGTGGTGCTGGGTGGTGCTGGTGGTGCTGGTGGTGGTGGTAGGTAGTGGTGGTGCTGGTGCTGGTGCTGGTGTGGTGGTGGTTTATAGTAAGTAGTAGTAGTATAGTAGTGTAGTAGTATAGTTTGTAGTAGTAGTAGTAGTAGTAGCAGTAGTAGTAGTAGTAGTAGTAACACTAGTAGTAGTAGTAGTAGTAGTAGTAGTAGTAGTAGTAGCCATTCTGACTCCATTGAACATATATTTTTTCTGTTATAAGAAATTAATTTCAGATATTGGTTTCGCCCTTGTCCCTCTGTGTACGTGTGTACATAACACGTGGATAGATTCTTTATGTATACACATGCATATACATACATGTGTGTGTGTGTGTAAATGGATGAATGTATATATACGTATGTAAATATCTATCTCTATATCTACTTAGCTATGTGTATATGTATGTGCGCGTGCGTGTGTCTATACACACGAGAGAGTGGACAAACGAAAAAGAAGCGCTCAACACATTTGGTATTCATATACATATATACATATATGTACCTCTCTCTCTTTATATATATATATATATATATCTATAGTGTAAATAAATAAATATCTGCATACATACAAACATATATGGTACTACCTACACTCGACATGTATATATACATGCATATATAAATATATATACACGTGAGTACAGGACACACAGACTAGACGTAGAAC
Source organism: Octopus sinensis (assembly GCF_006345805.1). NCBI lineage: Eukaryota > Metazoa > Mollusca > Cephalopoda > Octopoda > Octopodidae > Octopus > Octopus sinensis. Next base: position 24,721 of record NW_021835733.1, read on the forward strand.
TCAACGATAAACGAAAAACGGAAAAACCATTTTTTTACACAGAAAAAACAGAGTACAGGACATACTACACAAGGAAAAATCCCCTTCATCAGCTGTCACTAGTTCGGTCTCCAGCGTGTTTCGTCTAAGGCCAGACGGGACACGACTCGCCAAACTAATCCTTCCTGCGAGAGAATTAAATAAAATTGCCTCGCAGAGGGGTAAAACAAGCAGAAAACAGGACGTAAAAAACGATACAAATAAAACTACAAATAAAATACAGATAAAAATACATGTACAA
>NW_021835733.1:35000-38872 GCF_006345805.1 Octopus sinensis
TCCCTGAGAACTACGTTAAGGGTGTGCATGTCTGTGGAGTGCTCAGCCACTTGTACGTTAATTTCACGAGGAGGCTGTTCAAAGGAACATCTAATCAACGGGACAGCCGTTAATCAGATCAACTGGAACATGCATCGTCGTATCCGACGGAGTGCCAGTAAGCTCTTGTAAGATAAAAGCTGGAGAAAATCAACAGAACATCGAATGAAATCCCTTGTGGTATTTTATCACATCCCTTTGCCTTCTGGATTGAAATCCCTCCGTGATTAAGTTCACATTTATTCCTTGTGGGTGGATAAACAATAAAGCACCATCCTAGCAGCACAAATGCCGATATAATCGACTCCCGTTCACTTCAATGTAAAGCCCTCTGCCCTGAATTAAAAATCGTTAACTTTGGCTCCTGTGCAATTCATTATCCACAGAGAATAACTTTGAATAATTTCCACAGAAAGCAAAACGTGTTTCTGGTTGAAGAAAATTATTTTAATTTATTCTAATGTTAAACACAAATATTCCAGTTGCGTAACAAAAAATATCGGAAATTTTCGGAACAAACTATGCAGAAATAATGAAACACAAGGGAGGCAAAACAGGCCAATAACTTTTTGAATTGAATCTGTAACTAACAAACCATTTCGAATATTTTATCAACTAAAGCCAACTAAACAGCATTGTTCTAATTAATGAGATACTCGAAGCTTGATTGGATGAGGGAAGGAGAATCAAATATACTCTGTCTCTGTTGAAGTTTGATTTGGGATTTTTGTTTTTTCTTTGACAATTCTTATTGATCGATTTTCAATTTAAAATGTTAAAAAAACTTTATACGACAATCAATCAGTAGAACAAAGGTTATATTTTCTCATTTTAGTTTTTTCTTCTACTTCCTCCTCCTTCTCCTCCCCCTGCTCCTCTCCTTCCTCTTATTTTCTTCTTCGTCTTCTTTTTCGTCTTCTCAGCGGGATAGCGTATGGGTGGGTCGGGGAATGAAACGAAGAAGAAACGACCAACTGCGCAAAAACAATGTGAAAACAAAAAATTGGGTAAGAGATATTTTAAAATTATTTCATCAAACAAGATGTATATATTATTATTATTATTATTATTATTATTATTATTATTATCATTATCAGTTGAGTAACTCTGCTTATAGCATTAAAGAAAATTGATTTCTTAGGCAAAAAAAAAGCCGCAAATATGGAGGGGAAATGGGGAAGGAGAAGAAGCAAGAGAAGTATACAGCAGGAGGGGCAGGAAGAGCAGAAGGAACAGAAGTAGGAGCAAGAGAAGGAAGAGGAGGAACAGTAGGAGCAAGAGAAGGAAGAGGAGGAACAGCAGGAGGAGAACGGCACGACGACGACGAACAGGGTAAGAGAAGGAGGAGAAGGTGGTGAAACGAGATTGCGTAATAACTGAGCGAAAGTTGTGAAGGTCATTAGCAAAAGTAGATTGGCTTGAGTCAGAAATATGTTTGGTAACGTTCAGTTGCTAGGGGCCTCCCCTTATTCCGTAAAGCCTTTAATATTTTTAATATCTCGATTAATATCGAATGCTCGTTTAATATCGATTTTCTTTTCTCTTTTTTTTTTCTTTTGTTTGTGTACGTGTTTTGGCTTCAGAACAAGGTTTCAAATGTTGCTGTTAGTACTGCTACTGTCGTTGCTATTTCGGTTCTCATTGTTCTTGTTGTTGATGATGATGATGATGATGATGATGATGATGATGATGATGATGATGATGATGAAGATGATGATGATGATTATGATGATGATTAATAGAGTATCAGTCAAGATAGTGGTCTGTTTTCTCTTCTCTCTTGGAATCAGCTATGCAATGTTATAAACCTACGATTGTTTCGATTCAGACCCAATGATATATTTATAAAAATTCATGTTTATGGGTAAGAATCTCATCAGGGAAATATTTCACAAATATTTCCCTTTTGAGATTTTTACCTATAAACATGAATTTTTGTAAATTTATTATTGGGTCTGAATCGAAACAATTGTAGGATTATATCATTTATATTATAATTATATATTATATTATATTATATTATATTATATTATATTATATTAATAATATATTATGTTAATAAATAAAAATATGTCAATCGTAAATCTCATTTTTGTATATTGAAATTTAAATTTGGGAAAAATTATTCTCTGCTATATTGGGTATAAACAGCCAAACCAATGGAAAAGTGGATGCTTTTGCATTCCTGTAGAGGAAAATGTTTTCCTTGTATTGAATTTATATATATTGTATTTCGGGATGGTCATATTTTTTTGTTTTGCCAACCGTAAAGATTTATATATATTATATATATATATTATATATATATATATATATATAATATATATAAAGTTAATCCAAACATGAAGCACAAAAAAACTCAACAACGCGAGGACGTGGAACAAATATAGTATTATTGGACGCTCAGGAAAGAAGAAAGAAGGAGGGTTTAACGTTTCGAGCGGAGCTCTTCGTCGAAACATAGGAGAAGGAAAGATCCAGAGAAGGGAAGACAGAGGAAAAAATATATATATTGATAACCGTAAAGAGTTATATACATGCATAAATACATAAATACATGCACGCGCGCCTGGATAGACACACTCAAACACACACACCTACATATATGTACATATATGACGGATTTCTTTCATTTTCCAAATCCACTCACAAGGCTTTGGTAGGTGCAAATCTGAAGTAGAAGATACACTGGATGCCAAGCAGACACAGAACCATGAAGCTGGTAAGCAAACTTACCACACAATCAGGCATGTGTGTATATAGCCATGCATATACATATACATATACATATATGTGTGTGCGTGCGTGTATGCGTGCGTGCGTGCGTGTATGCGTGTGCCTATGTATGTATGTATGTATGTGTGTATGTATGTATGTATGTATGTATGTATATGTGTGTGTATGTATGTATGTATGTATGTATGTATACAGATATAATTAAGAGATTTTCTTCCAGACTGTTGTCGCATTCGACAGCAGTCTGCGTTCATTCACAATAGAAATCTCTTTTATATTCCACAACTGTGATATAAATCAAGAGAAAACTAAGTGTAATGCAACACCCTTTCTCTCTAACGACGAAAACAGTTCTTTTATTGGCAGGATTAACATATCTTATTAATTTGTAACACCTTCGGATTGTCCAAAATATTATTACTAAAGATAATATTTGGTGTGTTGTACTTCGCGGCTATAATTCAATTTGGTGACACTCACGTAATTAAGAAATTATGCACCTTCATGAACCTTTACCTTATCACATTATTTTAGCAATTTCTTATCCAAAATTATAATCAATAAAGGCAGGGAAATTTTTTATTTATAGTTTCATCAAAGTAGGGCAGCACCCATCAGGTTATCGTGACCCCTGAGACTATGTTGTTGTCGAAATAGATGTAAAATAAAACGACTCCTAATCTTGATTTTTATAGGGAGAAGTGCATTATGAGTGATTTATATATCTTCAGAATTGTGATTTGGTCTGAATAATTGCAACAAAAGTAAATACTCCTGAATGTAATCAAATGTCAGGTGATAGGATTAAACAGAGCGATAGATTAATTCTATAGGATTAAGCCGAGCGATCGTTTATGCCCATGGTAAAATTAGTAAAATATTAAAAAACAATGTCTTGCCATTTTAAACTAAGTCTCTTTACATTCTGAGTTCAAATAGTAAACCATTTGACGAATTTACTTTTCCTTATTTTGAAGACTAACAAAATATTAGTTTAAGTCGTGCATTGATTTAATCCCCTTAAAATATTCTTCAAATAAATTGTCACTGTGGTCCGGTATACCCTTCCATTTTTAAAATAAATATTGAACAGAACT
>NW_021835734.1:5000-27500 GCF_006345805.1 Octopus sinensis
CTTCCAGGATCTTCCAGATGTATATTATGGCATATCTTTCTTGCCTACGCTCTCAGGAATAGAGTTTTAATCTCTTGAGTCTTTCCCAGTAGCTTATATGCTGCACTTCATGGATTGCCTCAAGTTCTGTGATTAATTTGACTCTGGATGGTGACCATAGCTGAGAGCAATAGTCAAAGTGGCTTAGGACAAGTGTCCTCCAGAGGTCCATCATGGTTTCCTGGTCTCTTGTTCTAAAAGCTCTAAGAATCCATCCGGTCAGCCGCCTACATTTCATTGCCAATTTAGCAACATGCACATGAAAGGTTGCATCATTACTCTTGTAAATACCCACTGATTGTGCCTCTGGGATTGCAATCCCTCCAGGTCCAGTGTATTTATTGGGTATTGCATTTAGTTTTGCATGCTGATAGCATAAAGCTTGAAACTTTTCAGCATTGAACTGCATGCTATTCTTTTCAGCCCACTTGTATATTTTGTCCCGCTCACATTGCAGGTTTTTAGTGTCTTCAGGGTTCTGTATTGCCTGTGAAACTTTTGTATCATCTGCATAACTTGTGATCGTGGCTGAGAGCATGTCTGAGAGGGCCATTATAAACAGTAGTGGTCCCAAAACAGTGCCTTGTGGAACACTGCTCACTATTTGCGTGTTATTGGAGGTGGCCCCATAGGCTACTACCACCTGACTTCTAACCTTCAGTAAGTCATGAAGCCATTCTCCCAATTTTCCAACTATGCCAAGATCACGCAGTTTGTGACATATCATTCCATGATCGACTTTATCGAAGGCCTTTGCAAGTCGAGATATATGACTTCCACATTTGAGTGATTGAGCAGTTGTTTCAGCACCCAGTCATAGTGATGACTGGGTGCTGAAACAACTGCTCAATCACTCAAATGTGGAAGTCATATATCTCTACTTTGCAAAGGCCTTCGATAAAGTCGATCATGGAATGATATGTCACAAACTGCGTGATCTTGGCATAGTTGGAAAATTGGGAGAATGGCTTCATGACTTACTGAAGGTTAGAAGTCAGGTGGTAGTAGCCTATGGGGCCACCTCCAATAACACGCAAATAGTGAGCAGTGTTCCACAAGGCACTGTTTTGGGACCACTACTGTTTATAATGGCCCTCTCAGACATGCTCTCAGCCACGATCACAAGTTATGCAGATGATACAAAAGTTTCACAGGCAATACAGAACCCTGAAGACACTAGGCACCTGCAATGTGAGCGGGACAAAATATACAAGTGGGCTGAAAAGAATAGCATGCAGTTCAATACTGAAAAGTTTCAAGCTTTATGCTATCAGCATGCATATATATATTTATATATATATCAGCATGCATATATATATACATATATATATTTATATATATATATATATATACATATATATTTATATATATATATATATATATATATATTATATATATATCAGCATGCATATATATATATATATTATATATATATTTTATATAATATCAGCATGCATATATATATACATATATATATTTATATATATATATATATATACATATATATATTTATATATTATATATATTTATATATAAAGATATATATATATATATATACATATATATTTATATACATATAGTTAGGCAGCTCCTTCCTGGTCGGAAACCATGTTGGGTGTCAGGCAGCAAGTCATTTTCTTCAAGGAAGGTGATCAGTTTCCTTCTGACTATTCGTTCCATGACCTTGCTGATGTGTGAGGTCAGAGAGATAGGTCTATAGTTCTTGGCTTCCGCTCTGCTACCTCCTTTATGAAAGGGGCATATTTTACCTTCCTTCAGTTTTCTTGGAAGTTTGCCAGTTGCAAGGAAGCTCTGAAAGAGGATCTGCAGTGGTCTTGCTAGGACTCTCTTACATACTTTTAGGAGGATTGCCGGGAATCCATCGGGGCCAATAGCTGAGTCTGTTTTCATTTCATCTATGGCCTTTATTACATTGTCTTCCTTTATATTGATGTAATCTATCGTCGCCGCCTCTGATTCTATATCTGCAGTGGTAAAGAAGTCAGTTGGATTGCTGATTTGGAAATGCCCTAGGGGTGGAGTGAAAATACTTTTGAATTGCTCATTTAGTATTTCACTTATCCTCATTGGATTTCCTGTGTGTGTGCCATCCTTTTCAAGGAGTGGCCCTATCCTACAGTGCACCATAGCTGTTTCTTTGGCAAACTTGTAGAAAGCTCTGGGGTTAGATTTTATGTTGTCTATAGCCCAGGCTTCTTTTCCATGGGAGAGTTGCAGACATTTTTCAATTTCCAGCAGTTTTATTTTCAGGCGGAACTTTTCACTGCTTTCAATTTGTTTGTTTAAGCGATTTGAAACTTTTGTACGCTATCTCATAAGAATTTTCCTCTCTCTGGGGATTTTGTTCTTGTGTACAGTGGCCTTTCTCTCTGGGACACATTTGTAGCAAATGGCTTGCATTACAGACATGAATTGTTGAAGTTTCATGTCGATGTCTGGCGAGGAGAGACATTTAGTCCAGTTTTGTTTGAGGATCTCTTTCTCAATTTGTTTCCAGTTTGCCTTATGGAAGTTCAAGCTGGAAAGATTCTGAGAGTTTCTTGTAGGCTGCATGTCCATGCTTTCCTTTGGCCCGTACATGGTCAGCTCTACCATGTTGTGATCCGAGAGTAGTGTCGGTGTCACTTTCACATTATGGATGAGATCCATATTATTTGTGAAGCAGAGATCCAGTGTGTTACCTGCCCTGGTTGGTTGGAGTATTATTTTCTCCATGTACAGGGTGTTGATGAGGTTCAGGAGGTACCTCACCTGTCCTCGTTCGCATCGTGTCATTCCTGGGAGAGAAAGGCCCTCGGGCCATCTGACATTGGGCAGATTGAAGTCTCCCATGAGAAGTACACTTATGTGCTGTTCTAGTGTGACTAGAACTTCTATTTTTGTAAGGCAGTCTTCAAACTTGGAGCATCTGGAGGGCGATATGTAGCACACACAACTACATCAAGTTGCCTTATATGTACAACCAGCATGTCATATAAGGTATTGAGAACTGTCGTATTAAAAAAAAAAAAGGAAAGTGGAACTCTAAGAGACTGTTGATTGTGAACTTTGTGCTAAATGTAAAATGGTTTGTTCTTCGAACTCTGTACATGATTTGTCAACCTTTGTTTTGGAATGCTTTGGTTTTGTACGCAAAAAAAAATGTTTGAATTACGCAACTTCCGCCTGTGTCTCTTCTTTTGTTGTTGTGTTGGTTCCTGGCTGCGTTCGCTGCCTTCCCCCTTTCCCGTGGTAGATTTCCGGTTTACTGAGTGTCATAGTTGCGACTTAGGGCCCGTGGTGGAATCGGAATGCCTTGGGCCTGAGTGGCAGCGTAACAACTGGTGTCAGAAGTGGGATTTTAATTGCTGCAGTTAATTGGTTGTCCACCATGGCTTCAGGGGAACCACAAACGAAGAGCCAATCCGCGAAAGAAGAGAACGCAACTAGAAACATTCATGGGAAGGGTAGAGAAGAGCAATGGCGGTTGCAGGAAGACCACCAGCAGTTTAAGGAGGAGTTGTGCGGAATGAGTGGTGATGTCACATGGTGCAGGGAGCAAATGGATAGGCTAGACAAGAGAGTGGAATGCGTGGAGAAACTTTGTGTCACCGGGCCTGAGGTTGCTGAACCTGAAGTGGTTGCTGTTGCTCTGCTACATCGTAATGCTCCAACATCTGGGCCCCTGTCTCCCAGAGTTCAGGGTAGCTCTGTGGTTCCCATTAGGAAGAAACCACAGGAATTCGATGGCAAAGTGTCTTGGGAGGCCTACCGAATCCAGTTTGAGATGCTGGCTGACCAGAACGGTTGGGACGAGGGGCAAAGTGCCGTTCAGCTTGCCACCAGCTTGAAGGGTCCTGCACTGGAGGTGCTGGGCCGGCTGTCAGAAGTAGACAGGGGCCATTACTCGGCGCTGGTAGAAGTCCCCCAGAAGAAATATGGCGCTATGTACCAGAGTGAAACGTACAGGGCACGCTTCCGCACCCGTGTCAGGGCTAGAGGGGAACCCCTACAGCAGCTTGCCCAGGACTTGGAGGGCATGGTGCATAAAGCCTACCCTACAGCTGCCCCCGATCTCTTGTCTCTTCTTTTGAAAGAGCAATTTATAGATGCTCTTGAGAGCACAAACCTCAAGGTCCAAGTAAAGCAGACACGGCCAGGTACGATGCAGGAAGCGCTAGCAAGCGTCCTGGAATTCGAGTCGTACATAAAATCTAGCACTGGAAATTTCCGAGTGAGTGGCGGCTCTGGATTCCAAGCAAAGAGAGGAAAGATCCACGGTGTTGACAGACTTGGAGATAGCCATGAACCTTGTGAAAGGGACAAGGAGACGACTGGTGTGTGTTGCTGGCACTGTGGGAGACCTGGACACAAGTGGCAGGACTGCTACAGCTTGAAGAGAGAGAGAGAAAACAGGACAGTAGAGCAGGGTCTGCTTTTAAGGGCAAGTGCTGGAGATGTGGAAAAAGGGGGCACATGAAGTATGACTGCCCAACAGGAACTACAGAAAGTAAAGAGAGTCGGAAAACTAAGAGGAGCTGGTGTTAAGGGGCAACCGCCAGCCAGACACTCCAAACAGGCCTCACACTCAAGACGGCGTGCATAGTCTGGGATCGACAGCATACGAGTGGATGGAAGAATTAACGGCCGGACGTGCTCCCTTGTGGTTGACTCAGCCTCGGGACAGACCTTTGTGAGACTCGATGTGTTGCAGCATCTATACCTGCCAGAGTCATCGCAGCAGTTGTGCGGTGTTACCGGACCTTGTACTGAGCTGAGGGGGCCAGTTAAGGTCCAGATCGATGTTGCTGGACTAGAAGTTGTGCTTCCTGCCTATGTGGTGGAGATGGAAGACCAGTGCATTTTGGGGTTGGATTATTTGACGTCAAATGCTTGTCAGCTGGACTTGGGTTCCATGAAACTTTCGGTGCAGGGAAGACCAGTCTCTGTTAAGGTGGTAGAGTGGACTGCGCCTGGTAGCAAGATGAGAGCGCTACGGATGACAGTGATACCACCAAGATCAGAAAAACTGCTCCAGTGTTGTGTGAGCGATCCGCTTGATGGCTTTTTGGGCTGGTGGAGCCTGACAGACGATGCAAAATGAAAGCTGGAGTGACTATCGGGCGAACCCTGGTGGAGGCAGGAGCTGATGAAGTGCTGGTGGTGGCAGCCAACTGCTCGAGAGTGGCACAGAAGATTTGTAAAGGACAAATCGTGGAACTGTGCCAGGCAGTAGACCGGCGGCAGGGTCAGTTGCGTAACTGCAGGGGGGTAGTCTGCCTGTGCAGTTACAAGATCTGTTCGCACGGAGTCGCCAGTGCTTAGATGGTGTTGAGGTTGAGGATGCTACTGGCGAAGTATGCTGATGTGTTCTCTGCAGGGGATCTAGACCTCGGTTGCACGGACCTGGTGGAGCACCACATCGACACGGGCAGCCAGCTCAGAGGATGGCCCCAGTTCAGCAACAGGAAATGGAAGAAGTGATGGAGGAATACCGACGACAGGGAGTAGTGGAAAGATCGAACAGCCCACGGTCGTCAGCCATTGTTTTAGTGCGGAAGAAAGACGGCACAGTGAGATGCTGCATGGACTACCGAGCGCTCAATGAAGTGACGGTCAAGGATGCGTATCCTTTGCTGAGGATCGACGACCCGCTTGATGCTTTAGCGGGGGCTCGGTGGTTCTCTACCTTGGACATGAAGGCCGGATACCATCAAATCAAGGTTGCCGAGAAAGATAGGGAGAAGACCACATTTTCGTATGGACGGGGTTTGTGGCAGTTCAGTGTGATGCCGTTCGACTTGTTTCGAGCGTCTGATGGGAGTACTGGAGGGCCTACACTGGCAGGCCGCCCTCATCTATCTTGAAGATGTCATAGTGTTTGGCTGAACTTTTGATCAAGAGCTGGAGAGGTATTCGAGAGGCTTCGAACTGCAAACCTCAAGTTAAATCCAAAGAAGTGAGATACTTGGGACATATTGTAGGTGAAGACAGTGTCCGTACTGACCCAGAGAAGGTGACTGCCGTGAAGGATTGGCCGGTCCCTGCTTGTGTGAAGGAGTTCAGGAGTTTCCTCGGACTGTGCACCTATTATAGGCGCTTTGTGAAGGACTTTGCTACAGTGGCTGCACCGTTGCACAAACTACTGGGGAAGAGCCAAAAGTTTGAGTGGACTGCCATAACACAGTGTGCTTTTGATGAACTCAAGCAGGCGCTGTTGAGTTCCCCCGTGTTGCTGTACCCGGACCTAAGCAGGTCTTTCATACTGGACTGTGACGCCAGTAGCCACGGTATTGGAAGAGGAAGGTAAAACAAGGAATATGTGGTGGCATATTACAGTAAAAAGCTTAATCAACCTGAGCGAAACTACTGTGTAACCCGTAAGGAGCTTTTGGCGGTGATAAAGAGTGTCGACTTTTTCCATCCATACCTGTACGGTTCCCACTTTACCATCAGAACGGACCATGTGGCACTCAAGTGGTTGAAGACACTGCAGAACCTGGAGGGACAATTAGCACACTGGCTAGGGAAACTGGACCAACACGACTATGAAGTACAGCACCGTCTGGGGCGGGTACATGGCAATGCTGACAGTTTGAGCTGTCGCCCTTGTGAATCGGACTGCAAGCATTGTGCAAGAAGAGAACACAGTAGCAGGTGCAAACATACTACAGTGACTGGATACATGTCAACTGGAGAGGTACGGAAGAGACAGATGGAAGATGCCGACTTAGGGCCAGTGGTAGAGTGACTGCAGCAGGAAGCAGCAAGACCATTTTGGGAGGAGGTATCCAGGTCCAGCCCTGAAACTAAGAGCTATTGGGGCCAGTGGGACCTTCTTCGTCTGAACGACGGGTTGCTTGAGAGGCGCTGGGAGACACCCGATGGCCTCAATAAGTATTGGCAGTTGGTGATACCCAAGAAGATGAGACCTGAGCTGCTGGAGGAAGCTCACAACCAAATTACGAGTGGACATCTGGGGGTCAAGAAAACGCTGAATCGGCTGCGGCACAGATTCTATTGGACGGGCATGCGTCAGGACGTTCAGGACTGGTGTCGATCTCGTGATGTATGCTGCGCCAAGAAGGGATCAAGGAGGTGGGGGTGTGCCCCTCTGCAGTTATACCAGGTTGGTGTGCTCATGGAAAGGATAGCGGTGGATATTGCTGGACCGTTACCACTCACGGAAAGAGGCAATAGGTACATATGTGTGGCCACGGACTATTTCACAAAATGGCCTGAGGCATATGCCATCCGTGATCAGGAGGCCACATCTGTTGCGCAAGCGTTGGTAAATCAGTTCTTCTGTCGGTTCGGTGTGCCCCAGGAGTTGCATTCCGATCAAGGTAGGAACTTTGAATCAGCTGTGTTCCAGGAGTGTTGGGGATTAAGAAGACCAAAACGACCCCAATGAGACCACAGTCGGACGGGATGGTGGAGAGGTTTAACTGGACACTAGGGAAACATTGTGTAGAAGGACAGTTGGAATGGGATTTGAAGCTACCTGCGCTATTGCTCGCTTATTGTTCGGCGACACATGTAACTACCGGCTATACACCTGCAAAGCTGATGTTGGGCCATGAAGTAAGGCTCCCAGTTGATCTGTTGATGGGAAGACCTCTGGGACAGGAGCTACCTAGGGAAACCTCCAGATACATGAAACATCTGCAGGAGAGGCTGACTGAGGTACACCAGCAAGTTAGAGAGGCTCTGAAATTTTTGGGTGAGGTGATGAAGTGTCGGCATGACACCAGGGCTAGTGAGATCAAGTTCAAGGAGGGTGATGAGGTGTGGTTTCATAACCCCTGGCGGAAGAGAGGGCAGTCTCCGAAGCTGCAGAGTCCTTGGGAGGAGCCTTACACGGTGATGAATCGCCTGTCCGATGTGACATACCGGATTCAAGGAGGCAGGAGGTCTTCTCCAAAAATTGTGCATGCGAACTGTCTGTGGAAATGCCATGGGTCTGGCCAGTTCAGCTGGAGCACGCCTTCAGAGGTTGGGCTCACCTGTTGAGAAGGTCGTCTGGAGATACGACTGTAGTGTGCTTTTGTTGGGACGACAAAAAACCTAGGGAGGGGGTAGTGTTACGGACGCAAGGAAAATGTAAAAGAACAAAAAACCATAATGCCCCTTGTTCCATTAGTTGGAATCGAACCGGCGCTCCAGTTGTTCACGATATTTCTCTTCTTCTAGCTGCTACCCGCTATAAATACAGATAGCATTAAGTTAAGGAGTCAGTGAGTGGGAGAGAGACTGGACGAGAAGCAGCCACGATGACAGAGAGAGATGACAACGAGCGGCCGGGCAAGTTGTCGTGGTGGGAGTTTGTGAAGTTAAAATTGTTGCGGACGCAAATTAAGAAACGAATGTTTTTTTCTGTAGATTTTAAATTCTAATGTTTAAATGTAAAAGTCTAAAAAAAAGAAGAGACGATGTGTCGTTGAAAAGACAAAAAAGAGCATGTTGTTGGCTGTTTTTAAAAGAAAAGAAAAAAAAGAACTTGGAAATGTTTTTAAAAGCAGAAGGAACTTTTTGAGAACTGTCGTATTAAAAAAAAAAAAGGAAAGTGGAACTCTAAGAGACTGTTGATTGTGAACTTTGTGCTAAATGTAAAATGTTTTGTTCTTCGAACTCTGTACATGATTTGTCAACCTTTGTTGTGAATGCTTTGGTTTTGTACGCAAAAAAAATGTTTGAATTATGCAACTTCCGCCTGTGTCTCTTCTTTTGTTGTTGTGTTGGTTCCAGGCTGTGTTCACCACTTTCCCCCTTCCCGTGGTAGATTTCCGGTTTACTGAGTGTCATCGTCGCAACTTAGGGCCTGTGGTGGCATCAGAAGGCCTTGGGCCTGAGTGGCGGCATAACAATATATATATACACATACATATATATATATATATATACATACATATAATTATTAGTAGTGTCGGCTATAGCCTAGTCACCCGTATAGTTAACCAGGTGATACACAAAGGAGTCATTCCCAATGACTGGTGTAGCAGCATAATAGTCAACTGCTACAAAGGTAAAGGTGACGCCCTAGATACAAATAACTACAGGGGTATCAAGCTGCTGGATCAGGTAATGAAGGTTATGGAGAGGGTCATAGCCCAACTAATTAGGGAGAGAGTTAGCATAGATGAGATGCAGTTTGGGTTCGTGCCAGGGAAAAGCACCTCTGATGCCATATTCCTGGTAAGACAGCTGCAGAAATACCTAGCCATAGATAAGCCCCTGTACTTGGCTTTTGTTAACATGGGGAAAGCCTTCGAAAGGGTCCCCCGATCCCTTATCTGGTGGTCAATGAGGAAACTAGGGATAGATGAATGGCTAATGCGAGCCATGTACAGGGACGCTATTAGTAAGGTGAGGGTTGGCAGTGAATACAGTGAAGAATTCCAGGTAGAGGTAGGGGTCCACCAAGGCTCAGTCCTCAGCCCCCTCCTATTTATCATAGTCCTCCAGGCAATAACGGAGGAATTCAAGACAGGATGCCCCTGGGAGCTCCTATATGCTGAGTCACTATCAGAACTGGAGGAGAAGTTTCAGGTGTGGAAGCAAGGATTAGAATTAAAGGGCCTTAGAGTCAACCTAGCTAAAACCAAAGTCGTAATAAGTAGGAAGGTAGACAAATCACAAACGCCTTCAGGTAGATGGCTCTGCTCAATCTGTAGAAAAGGTGTAGGTAGAAACTCTATAAGATGCACCAAGTGTAAGCTATGGACACACAAGAGGTGCAGCAATGTCAAAGGAGGGCTAACTAGGAAAATAGTTTTTGTTTGTGGCAGATGCTCAGGAGCAATAAACACTGAAAATGTGCAGAGACCAACTTCTACCACATTCCAGGGAGAAAAACTAGAAGTAGTCAATAGCTTCCGTTACCTAGGTGACCAAGTCAGTAGTGGGGGAGGGTGTGCTGAAAGTGTAACTGCTAGAATAAGAATAGCCTGGGAAAAGTTCAGAGAGCTCTTACCCCTGCTGGTGACAAAAGGCCTCTCGCACAGAGTAAAAGGCAGACTGTATGATGCATGTGTACGAACAGCCATGCTACATGGTAGTGAAACATGGGCTGTGACTGCTGAGGATATGTGTAAGCTCACAAGAAATGAAGCCAGTATGCTCCGATGGATGTGTAATGTCAGTGTTCATACTCAACAGAGTGTAAGTACCTTGAGAGAAAAGTTGGACCTAAGAAGCATCATTTGTGGTGTGCAAGAGAGACGATTGCACTGGTATGGTCATGTGGCGAGAATGGATGAAGATAGTTGTGTGAAAAAGTGCCAATCCCTAGCAGTTGAGGGAACCTGTGGAAGAGGTAGACCCAGGAAAACCTGGGACGAAGTGGTGAAGCACGACCTTCAAACATTAGGTCTCACCAAGGCAATGACTAGAGACCGAGACCTTTGGAAGTATGCTGTGCGTGAGAAGACCCAGCAGGACAAATGAGACCATAACCCATGGCCTCTACCTGGGATGTAGCCAGTCCACTTATGCATACCTTCCCTTCTTGGGACACAAAACTCTGCTTGCAAAGACCTGTTGAGGCAAGTGGAAATCAGAACCAAAATCGAAGTTGATCAACATCAATGGAAATTGCATCTGTGATACCAGTGCCGGTGGCACGTAAGCGAACAATCCGATCATGACCGTTGCCAGTGCCACCCCGACTGGCCTCCGTGCCAGTGGCACGTAAAAAGCACCATCCGATCGTGGTCGTTGCCAGCCTCGCCTAGCCCCCGTGCCGGTGGTACGTAAAAAGCACCATCCAACCGTGGCCGTTTGCCAGCCCCATCTGGCACCTGTGTTGGTGGCATGTAAAAAGCACCCAGTACACTCACGGAGTGGTTGGTGTTAGGAAGGGCATCCTGCTGTAGAAACACTGCCAGATCAGACTGGGCCTGGTGCAGCCTTCTGGCTTCCCAGACCCCAGTTGAACCGTCCAACCCATGCCAGCATGGAAAGCGGACGCTAAATGATGATGATGATGATGATGACACACACATCGTTATCAGCTCATTCAGCTTTGACCTGGCCTGACACTCTGTTTACTAATTTGTCCTGGCCATCCTGTAAAATGATACTTCAGTAAAGGAAGCTCTATGTGGTCATTTGACTTACTAGAAATGCCAGTTACATATCTCTTAAACCGTATCAAGAAAAGAAAAAAGAAACAATACAAGTCAAGTGAAAGAAGTCAAGGAAGTATGTGTGTGTGTATGTATATGTGTAATATACAAATATACCTATGTGTGTGTGTGTGTGTGTGTAGTGTGTGTGTGTGTGTATGTATGTAATATACAAATATACATGTGCGTATATGTAAATGTGTAATATACAAATGTGCGTATGTGTGTCCCACCCTGTAACTTGTTTTTACTGGATACTGCTTGACAATCAGCATGTGTTTATGTCCCATAACTCAGTGATTTAGCAAAATAGAAACCAGCAGAATAAGTAGACTTCTTAAACCTTACAAGGCAGTGCTCCAGCATGGCCGCAGTCCAATAACTGGAACAAGTAAGCCAGTGAAAGAGCAACGGACACAAAATAGCAATATGTCTGCTTGGCCAGCATTAACCTGGGACCAAACGACGACAAAAGGAAAGAAACACAAAAATAGTAAATAAATAAATGCACCCTTTTAAAGCCTAGCCAGGTTCATGGGCCCAGTTTCTATGGCGTATGTGTTCCCCAGCTGGACGGGATGCAAGTCCATCGCAGCGTTACTCATTTTTGCCAGCTGAGTGGACTGGAGCAACGTGAAATGAAGTGGTTTGCTCAAGAACACAATGTGTCGCCCGGTCCAGGAATCGAAACCACAATCTTACGATCACGATGCTGACACCCTAACCACTAAACCATGCCACTCCACCCTGACAGTAGATAATGAAAATGAAATGCTCACCTGCTGGAATATAAGTAATTGCATTGATCTGTACGTTTTTGTCTGCTATTTCCGATGACTTTCCAGCAAACTCTGCACAGCGCTGCAACAGGCCACCAGTTATACTCGTAGATCTTTGTGGACCTTCATGTGATTCCCTCTTGATACATTCTTGAAGGAAAAGTATGTTTTTATCATCAATGGTCGCTTTTATAATGTTTTTCAACTGGTTGTATCTCATAACGCTTCCCTTCGATCGTTGATAAGAAGTATCTAAGTTCTTAATAATGTCGCAGAGTTTCAGCTTTTTGCTGTCAGCATCTTTCAATTTCTTCTGCATCAACATATACTCCTTCTGCAGTTGTTCTTTCCCAGTCATTTCGTTCAAACTAAAATAAGAGATAAAAATAGCTAGTGTAATTATCAATAACGAGTTGGCTCCCAAGCCTCATTTAACATTTTATCCCAGGGTTCCAGTATGATATCTTAATTAATTTTGACATGAGCAGCATAAAATTCTTACACTATACCAAATGTGAGGCAAGAATCACATATGTAGTGTAAGATACCTGTGTCCCACCAGAGGGTCGTGTGGTACCCTAATTCATATCACATCCTAGATACCACATAACCTACCCATGGTCAATTTAAAATTGGGGTATTTTCTATTGGAAGATTTGAAAAAAAAGATTTCAAAAAGAGCTATTTTGGTTTCCATGGCAAGTAAAATAATTTTCTTGTTTCTATTGGAAAATCTACCAATTTTTTCAAAAAGAACTAGCTATTTTTGTTTCAATAGCAAATAAAATTTTCTCAATACCCAACCTTTTATTTTACCTCATTAAATGGTGAAATCAGAAGAAAAATGAAAAAAAAAAAATCAATAAAAAAATTGTTCTTTTAGTGTAGCAAAAGTACAAATCAAAGCAAAAGGAGAGTACCAGCTCACAGAAAGCCCATGGGAAAGAAATTAAGAAATGACCCGCTGGTGGGTCAGGCAGGACTCGCTAACATACCACCACGACCCATCAGCAGGACAGGTGGGAGCCAATGTGTTAACCCTTTAAGTTCAGGTGTGGCTTATTGAAAAACTGCTACATTCTCACAGAATATTGGGAAGGAATGACTCTGCTTGTATGACAGTGGCACTCATTTACGACTATCATGCAATGTCAAAACTAGGAACAGAAACACACACACACACATATATTCATACATGTATATAATATACTTGTGAGTGTACTCTTTCGTTATTTGAAAAAAGTTTGTTTTTTATGTTTTTGTTTATGTTCTTGTTTCTCATTTTATTCACACTTTTTTAACATCTGTACATGTTTATATATATACTAGCAGTATCGCCCGGCGTTGCTCGGGTTTGTAAGGGAAATAACTATAAAGCATTTTTAGAGAGTTATAGCCAAAAAATAGCAAAAAAATGGAAAAAAATTATGGTAAATTTTTTTTGAGAGTAAAAAAAGGTGGAGTTTGCGGTTTGTGTTTCTGATTCTCGACCCCATGTCGAATTTATCGATTTTGTTCAGAACTGGGGGAACTTTTCAAAATTTTCGCTGCGTTAGTTTTGAATTATGACATTGGGCTATGTGTGTGTCAAGTTTCATCAGAATCGGTTGAAAGCCGTGGTCAGGGTGAGGGTACAACCTGACAGACACACAGAAACACGCACAGACAAACTGCCGTTTATATAGAGAGAGAAGATATATGTAGGTATGTACATATACGTATATATGCATATATTCATATATTAATTATATCATTATTTGATCGAATGCCACACACCCATTCCCACGTCAGTTTTATCTTAATAATTCCAATGTGCACTCTACATCCTATCTCTATTCTATCTCCCTCTCTTCTTCTTCCTTTCAGTTTTTCTCTCCCACTCTTTCCCTGTTCTTCTCCTCTCGCCTTCACCGTTCCCACTCTCTCTCATTCTTCCTCCTTCATTCTCTCGTTGCTCAGACATGACCAACGGCTATCTATCTTTCTTTCTTCCATTTCCTTCCGAAAGACAAGACGTGCTTTTGCCTGTCTCTTCTCAAAGCTTGTTTTTCCAGTGTTCACCACTTCACCTCATCATGGCTTAACAGCCCTCACCATTTGTTTTTACTGTCCTTATTTTCACATGCATGTAGAGGGAGAGGACGTCAAAAAATAAAGAGACCATAAACATAGAAAACGAACTTTTTTTCGAACAACGAAAGAAACAAATAGAGAAACGAGACAGGCAACATAAAGAACATTCCATTCATCAGTTGTCCCATTTTATCTACTCCGCGTTTTGAAGGTAGGGACAAGATGAGACTTCGTTAAAATAGTCCTTCCCGCAAAGCAAATTAAATCAAATTTGGGATTTTTTGCAGAGAGTTAAAGTGGTAACAAAAGCAGCCAGATGCTATGGCAGGCTTTCAGCCCAGATGTGAACCCAATTGAACACCTGTGGAATGAAATCCAGAGACAGCTGAACCAGGTGGTCCCAAGGCCAACAACTCGTGTGGAACTGGAGGCAGCTTTCCTCAGGGTGTGGGCACAGGTACCAATGGCTTTTGTGAACCGCCTCATACCCTCCATGTTCCGTTTTGAACACCCGGGGGGGACATACACAGTACTGAACATGTCATGCCCTACAATCTCAATGTGCTGGATCCATCCACTACCAGAAGACATGACAACGACCCATAGACTGTGGTCAAAGTGCATCCAAAAAAATGATTTTATCAGATTTATCAAAATTTATCTCTCACATAATGAAATTAAAACATATTTCACAGTCACACATCTAACATTTCTTTTCCAAGAAAGACCTTTGATCCTTTTACACACACACACACACACACACACACACACACACATACACACACACACACACACACACACACACACACACATAATGTCATCATCATTATCCTCATTCCACATCTGTTTTCCATGCTAGCATGACAGGAGCTGGTAAGGCCAAGGACCACACCAGGCTCCCTGGTCTGTCCTGGCATCATTTATACTGCTGGATGCCCTTCCTAACATCAATATATATATATATATATACACACACACAGGCATACATCCATACAATGGGCTTCTTTCAATTTCCATCTAACAAATCCACTTGCTCTAGGTACAATGCTGTGGGATAAGACATACAACCAAGTGGTTGGGAAGCAAACCTTCTCAACCACACAGCTACACCGGCAATAATATCTGAAACAAAAACAATCCTAGATGTGACAAACCTTGCATACTATGCTCTACAGCACACAATAAGGAAACCACTGGAGAAGAAGTACCTAGTTAGCTGCAATAAAAACCAGGTAATGGCCTGTTATTAATCAAGTTGTATCTAGGTTATTGGTGATAAATATTTGGCCTGCTATATCCTGGGAATGATATTTAATCTATGTGGACAGTTACTACTAACTTACTGAGGTCGCTGTTGATGTCAACAAGGAAGCATCTATGGTAGCTCTTCCAGCTAGAAACAGCAGGCAAATATCCCACATATCTCACCCTACTATATTAAAAAAGAACACATTGGATAATGTGGTCCAGGTACACTATACTGAAAAAAATCAGGATGGTCAGGATTGGAATGCCTTTAATTATGATCCTGCTAGGTCAGGACTGGCCTAAGGCTAAACAACAACACAAATACATATATATGTATACATACGTACGTACATACATACATAAGAGTGAGAGAGAGAGAGAGAGAGAGTAGGTAGATAGGTATGTGTGTGTGTGTGATGATGATGATGACAACACACAGATTATCTTCCTTAGAACATTAAAGATTAGATAATTAAATTCAGATCATCCATTCATAGAATTCTTTTGTTGTAAACAGCATAGTAAATGTGTGTGTGTGTGTGTGTTTGTCAGAATAAATATATAATACATGCATGTATGTATGCATATATATTTATAATGTGTGTGTGTGTGTGTGTGTGTGTGCATACTTGTTCTGTGTCTGCTTATTCATAAGCATTTTGTGCTTGAGTGAGACAGTCCCAAACAATTATGAATATGTGAGTGGGTTAGTGTGTCAATGTATGTATACAGGTGCAGATATTTTAACTTTTACCTGTTTCTGTCATTAGATTGTGGCCATGCTGGGGCACCACCTTAAAGAATTTTTAATCGAAAGAATTGACTCCAGTACTTTTAGTTTTTCTAAAGCCTGGTCCCTATTGTGCTGGACCCTTTTGCCAAACTGCTTACAGAGATGGAAACACATCAACACCAGTTGTCAAACAGTAGTCGGATGCACAGACAGACACACACACACACACACACGATGAGCTTATTTCATGTTCTGTCTCCTAAATCCACTCACAAGTCTTTGGTTGGCCTGAAGCTAAAGTAGAAAACATTTGTCCAAGGTGCCATGCAGTGGGACTGAACCCAGAACCATGTGGTTGAGAGGCAGACTTCTTACCACACAGCCACACCTGCACCTATAACGATACACACTGCACACATGTAATAGCTGTATCTGATTCTTTAGTAGACAAGTACGAGCATGATTATTTTTTATGTATGCTTGTATATGTACCCCAAGCACACATAGAAGTGCATATAGTTAAGTGTATCTAGGTTCAGTCTCAGAAACTCAAATGGAGATTCTTTGGAATAATAATCAACTGGCTTTAACGAGTGCTTGCCATTTTGCTTTCTTCTTTCTTAGAAATGAGCATTTCAAGATTGTTATGCAAATCTGTTGTTACTTAACCTAGGAGTAGGAACAAATGAAAATCTATAGCCAGGATATAAGAGCTTTAGTTCACCAGAAGTTCTTTTTTCTCACAATTTTAAATAAGAATTTCACACGCATTCAGTAACTGACCTCTACAAAAGTACATTATTTACATTTGACGGATATTTGCCCTCATCTTGTTTGTTGCCAACACTACGTTTCGGCTGATATACCCTCCAGCCTTCATCAGGTGTCTTGGGGAAATTTCAAACCTGGGTTCTCATTCCTAAGGTATTTTTCGATGCTGTTGTTGTTATTATTATTATTATTATAATTATTATTCAGGTCACTGCTTGGAATCGAACTCAGAATCTTGGGTTAGTAGCCCGTGCTCTTAACCACTACACCATATGCCTGCGGGCATATGTTTGATTCCTGAATAATAATAATATTATTAATAATAATGATAATAATAACAACAACAACATTGAAAAATACCTTAGGAAGGAATGAGAACCCAGGTTCAAAATTTCCCCAAGACACTTGATGAAGGCTGGAGGGTATATCAGCCGAAACATTGTTAACAACAAACAAGATGAGGACAAATATCCGTCAAATGTAAATAATTCCTCATCTTTTAAATATAGAACTGTACTCTACAACAGTGTTTGACTTTTGCTCCCGGCTCCACAGAACATTATTAGGTCTGTTGCCATTGTACTAAGCTGGTGCTTAAATTGGATGTTCCACCAATATTCTATGAATGCATGTGTATGTGTGTTTGTCTATGGATGTCTGCATTCATGTACGTGTGTGTGTGTGTGTGTGTGTGTGTGTGTGTGTGCATATGTATGTGTATGTCAAGTCACTGGTTCTTGAGCACTACTGATAACATGTAACCCAGCCCAACTATTGCCTGGAGAGGTCATCGGTGACAAAACTGGCAACCATACCAAGCAAGCTCAGTGGGGAGGGTGACAGGTGGACACCCTGTGGGATGAAAAACAAAACTCATCAAAGGGCAGAGGAACTCTTGAGAGTCAATGGCCATCCAACATTGAGATGATACTCTAATGTAACAGCCACTAGAATTGGTGAGCCAGACATCTAGCCTTGGCCTATCTTTGGAGGCACTTAGCACTACTTGGGAGAGTGGTACAATGCAGTGCCAAGTTGCACAGGACTTTCTAACATCATTGTTAACAGTCCCTGCTCTGTTCATTGCTATGGTTTATTGTCCATTTATGGCCTTTAGTAATTTTATCCTAAATTATACAAGATAATGTCTTTTTGCATATTAGTTGTGTGTTGTTAGTTTAGTGCCAATGTATATGAACTCTGTCAGTGTTGGTGTTGAAGAGTCATATTTGATTAACAAGTTGACAGCCACTGATGTATGAGCGCTCGTGCATGTGTGCTTGCATGTGACTATGTATGTATACAGAGGCAAGCACATATATTTGTAGACCAAAATATAGAATTAGTGAAAATACACATAGACTTTGATATTAGTCCATACACACACACACACACACTATATACATGCACATACAGTGTTACAAAAATTTTAATCAAACAAACTCTGTGGCTGGCACCAAAAGGTCACATAAAGGAAGTTAAAGAGGGTAAATGTCAGAGACACTGAGAAGGGGGAATAAAACATTTGAAAGTATGTTAGACCAGCATAATAGTAATTGTAGTTGTTGTTGTTGTTGTTGTTGTTGTTAAATTGCTAGAGCAGACCTAAGGCCCAAAATCTTTTCAGCAACAACCATTCCATTTTTTTTTTAATCTTTTATGTACACTGCATCTAAGATTACAAGATCCAAAGAGAGTCTTTTTTTCTTTTCTGAAGATGGTAGGATGTGATTTGGGGGAGATTTGGTTGTTCTATCTAGCAGGTAATGCAACCATATAACAGGGTTCCTTGCTAGCTTATACAGTTATCTGATGGTGCTGTGAGTGAAATTGCAAAATCAAAATTATAAAGAAACCCATTGTGTTTATAAACAGGCATACCTGAACTTCCATCATTTCCAGTTATTTTACATCATTTTCTTGAAGAAATTAATGAGAAAAATAAATCTCAACTTCAGCTGATTAGTCTTAGCTAACATATTTAAAGCATAAAAATTTAAAAGAACAAATGCCTTAAAACCAATACTGAAATAGAAAATCAAAATACATGTGAAAATACGTACAAACTATTTATGAAAACACAGATAAAAGCTAATGAAAGTTTTAAAAGTATTTTTCCATTTTACATCATTTTTCGAGTTTAGTTAGAAGCCTTGGAACCAATTATAGTCGGTGCATTTTTGCAATACAAGTAGAATCTTTGACTGATTTGCCAGCCTGTGTTATCACATATCAATCCTTGATAAGTGTAATATGGTTCACAAATGAGCATACCATGTTATCCAAGACTAGTGATGAATGAATCAAGTAATAAGAGAGACAACATGTACTGAAAAGCTTTGACTACTTCAAACACAGTTAAACAATATGTTGAGATTTTGATTTGCATACTACTTGGCCAACAAATTACCTGCACTCAGTTCCTTGACTTTTTGTTGTTTTCTTTGAGTGCATTAATGGAACAATCAAATGAGATCATTAGGTGAGAAGAGAATGGTCAGAAAGAAGGCATTTTGATGCTGGAAAGTATTGGGTTGTTCGGGAAGTTCATGCTGATTTATAGTAGCTTACCTTTTAACTTATTTTAGAACATGGTTGAGTCCATAAAATAAGATTTGACTACACCTCCATTTAGAGCACAGTTTAAGCTATCTTTTCGTGGAATAAGGTTTATGTTCCTATAACCTGTGTTAATTTTGTAACCCTTTTAAATGGAAGATAAGAAAGTTCATTTTTGGCACTTGATGCTTTGGGAACCAGACAAAAATTGCTGCAGCTTGGCTGGAATGAGTTACCCCACCCTCCATATTCATCAGATATTGCTCCTTCGGATTTCCACTTATTCAGGTCTCTGCAGAATAGTCTTAATGGTAAAAATTTCAATTCCTTGGATGACGTAAAAAGATACTTTGATGAATTCTTTGCCATGAAACCACCTCAATTCTGGGAAGAGGCTATTTTCAAGTTAAAGGAAAGATGGAGACACATTGTGCAACAAAATGGTTCATATCTGGTTGATTAAAAATGTAATGGCAAGTATTTATTGTCCATTTTCTTTCCTTTAAAAATCGGCACAAACTTTCCGGACAACCCAATACATCATAAACAACCCATACCTAATAAGACCAGAAAATGTCTCACTCTTAAGCACTTCACAGTTTAATGAAACCATTTGTTTAAGTTTTACATAAGGGAAATGACTTTTAAATATTTATCAATGTGGAAAATTTTTAGCTCTAAGTCAAGTGAGATTGAAGGCAAGAATCTTTAATGGACTTAATCTACGATAAGTCCATTAAAGATGAAATATTGCTTTATTTAAATATGTTGACAAAATTCTAAAGAAGCATTCAAAAAAGTTGGGAAAAATGATTTGGGCAATAATAAATCTGAAACCTATGAAGATCTGGTGAACAAGTTAAATTTGTCCTCACAGGAACTTACAGGAGTATTAGAGTGCATTTCTTCCACTGCCATTTTCCTAACAGCTCCTATCTTCACTGATAATAGTGAAGAGCCTGCAAAATTCCTCCACCAGGATATAAAAATGATGGGAAAAAACAATGGAAATCAAATGTAATGAGAGACTCTTGTCAGTATCTAATAAGAAAAGTAAACAGAAACCAACATGTTCGACAATCTAGAAGAAAGCTACTTCCTTAAACCATTAGCATTTAAACCAGCAGTATCTGGCCCCAAATATTCTATCCATTCAAGCTGACTAGATCCAGCCTCTCCCACCTACCCTACACTGTCATTCCAAAATTAAACAGTCATATCATCAAAATCTCAAAGATACAAGACAATGCATGATTAATTTAAAACAATTTGAATAAGCATTGCATTTTACAGAATAATATAAATACTAAAGAGTTAGAAAGTCAAACCAGCATCGCTTTTAGGCATCTTCTACATCTTCAGCTGCTAAATTAATATGAAACATGCAATTCTTTTGCTTACATGATGCATTTCTTTTCACAATACAGTGTTGTTTACTGTTACATGTGTCATTTCAGTAATATATTGGTGTATTTTACTATCATTCCATGGTTTGATAGTGCGAAAAAGACTATTTTTGTGTCATAAACTATCCAAATAGGTGCAGGTGTGGCTGTGTGGTAAGAAGTTCGTTTCCCAACTGCATGGTTTCAGGTTCAGTCCCACTGTGAGGCACTTTCGTTAAATGTTTCCTACTATAGCTTCAGGCTGATCAAAGACTTGTGATCACACAAACATAGGGGTTAAATTTCATAAACATAAACCCTATCCTACAACGTCATTCACATTTTTCTTTTATGCATTTTTCTTCACTCTGATGAAGCTCCATGTTCCAGACCTGAGTATTACCAAATATGATATTATTTTCAGAATTTTCAATGGCAATACCATAGGACATTGGAAGCAGAAACAGCTGTTAGATTGGATACAATCTATTTGTATTGAATTAAAAAATAATAATTGACGTAAGTCAATTGTTGTTGATCAATATTTCTCCATTATCTGTTTATTATATATATATATATACACACACATACATACATACATGTGTGTATGTATGTATCTATAGCTATAAAACTCAAAATGTGTGTGTGTGTGTGCGTTTTATGTGGTTTCCCATTTTTTCATCCAATTTTGATGAAATTTTTTTATTAAATGGCAAATTTACCCAGGCAGGTCACTGCCACATTACAGATGCCAAGAGATACCTGCTTCTAAGAGAAAAATTGATAAAACTGGAGTCCCCCCCCCCCACACACACACACTTGTTGCAAAGAAAAGCAAAAGTTGCACGTGAGAAAAGTTTTTACAGGAACGATTTTTTGATTTTTTTCGCATTTTTGCAAAGTTACACAGTAGAAAGCTTTCTACTGAAAAGTGTAACAGTGGTGCCATCAAGTATCTTTTTTATGTCCAAAGGCATCCCTGTGCAACAAAAAACACGAAAAACTGAAAAAACAAAAAGATTTTTATACACTTTTTTCCCTTTTAATTCTTCAAAAACTTCTCACTGCTTCGGTGGATTGCGTTCAAACTTTACACCCTATTTACTCATCCTAAGCATAACATTAGGAGATGCCAATTTGCACAGAATTCATTCGCATATGACCAACAATTGCAAAAAAAACTGAGTAGAAAATCAGTTTTTTGCCCCGAAATCCCTCATTTTTGGCTGAACATGAGGGCCCAGCTTTTTAGCAACAACTTATCAGGTGACTTCTCCAAGCAACTTCTCACCGCTGGTGATGGCACGCTCCCTCCGATGCAGCTAGAGAGATGGCTGTCTCACACATAGGTACACCTGTGGACACTGTGGATGGCCTTACGACCGCTGTTTTTCCCAATCTATAAACTACCAAAACCTTTATTGGCTGTGCAAAAGGGCCATATCAGCTCCCCAAAAATATATTTGTTGCGAAACTCAATGAAGACCTACTGCAAAGCCTTCCTGGAAACCTTCACATCTACAAGTTTGTGGACACTGTTGAGGACCAAGAAGAGGCCGTTAATTTTCCCACAGAATTCTTCAATTCCTTGGACCCCTCTGGACTTACCGCCTCATCAATTGCACCTCACAACTGGAGCTAAGGAACCTGGAGCCACTATGTCTGTGCAACGGAACGCAGTTAGTGGTAAAAAATGTGCTGCTTCATGTTATTGAAGCACCAATTCTTATGGGTTGTGGCATCGGAGACGTCTCTATACCTAGGATACCTCTTACTCCATCAGATAA
>NW_021835734.1:32500-35000 GCF_006345805.1 Octopus sinensis
TCTTAAATTAAGCATTCACTGGATGGTGTAGTGAAGAGTGCATACACTACGTCTGTCGAAAAAAGAAAACAGAAATGGTCATAGCTGGAACACTTCAATCATAAGTCAGCTCAATCACAACTAAACTTTATTCTTCTACTTGTTTCAGTCATTAGATTGTGGCCATGCTGGAGTGCAGGCTTGAAGGGTTTTAGTCAAACAAATCGACTTTTTTTAAAGCTTAGTACTTATTCCATCGGTTTCTTTTACCGAAACGCTTGACAATGGGGACATAAGCACACCAACACCAGTCGTCAAGCAGTGAGGAGGGGACAAATACAAATACACACATATATATATGTATATATACAACAGGCTTATTTCAGTTTCCAGCTACCAAATCCACTCACAAGGCTTTGGTTAGCCCAAAGCTATAGTAGAAGACACTTGCCCAAGGTGCCATACAGCAAGACTGAACCCGGAACCATGCAGTTGGGGAGTAAGCTTCGGTTTTCCATATATAACAGTTAGCAGCATCATATTAATGGAGAGGAACATCAATAATAGTTCTTCTGGGTAACGCTTTTTCCATTTTGTCCACTGGGACCATAAGGCAGTCTGAATTACAAGAAATTATACATTCCACTCCTTAATATAAAGTTACCACACCCATTTCCTTAAGTTAGGAAAATATTGGTATAAGGATTAATATTATTTTAATCTGATCTTAGCAAGTATCATAGACAACTGTGGACATGTTTCAGTTTTATTACACCTCCTCAGTGCAGTATAATCTTCTCTGTATTTACCACATTATAACAAAATTTTTCTATTGGCTGTCAAACCAGGTGAAATCTTAGTCATAGCCAATGCCAGTGTCGCATAGCTGGCACATAAAAAGCACCCTTCGAACGTTGGGTTATATGCCGTGCTTGAGAAGACCTGTCAAGTCAGGTGAAAATGTAGTCATAGCAGATGCTATTGTCGCATAACTGGCACCTGTGCCAGTGGGATGTAAAAAGCAATGTTTCAAACATTGGGCCTCACAGAAGCAGTGAGAAATGACCGAGACCTCTGGCAATATACTGCGCTGAGATTGTAGTCATGGCCAATGCCGGTGTTGCGTAACTGGCACTTCTGTCAGTGGCACATAAAAAGCACCCTCTGGCCCCTGACCCTGTGGCACATAAGAAGCACCCACTACACTCACGGAGTGGTTGGCATTAGGAAGGGCATCCAGCTGTAGAAACACTGCCAGAACAGACTGGAGCCTGGTGCAGCTTCCTGGCTTCCCAGACTCCTGTTGAACCATCTAACCCATGCCAGCATGAAAAACAGACGTTAAATGATGATGATGATGAAGTGGGTGTCAAATAATAATAATCACTTAAGAAAATTATCCTGAGACACCATCTGCACAAAAAAATAACAGTCAAGTTAAGACAATTACAGAGATAGTTGTTGATTCCCTGTATTGGTCTATCAGCAATGTAAACAATGGCCTCTTTTCAATGAACTCATTAATCTAACCTTTGTAGTTTATCTTTCTTTGTCACAGTGACGTTTGCAACTTCAAGGTAATTAATTGCCAAGGTAACATCATAAAATCAAAGTCTCAAGGAACAAATTGTGTTTCTTAAATTCTCAACAGTTTACAGATAACCATATTTCTGCAGGAGCCTCTGAGGAGACATCTAAGTAGTTACTCTAGATGCTAGGAATAGCAGCCAAAACTCTCTTGCCTCAAACGGTCAGGAGAAAAAATAGGATAGATTGAATAATGTACTCCTAACTATACAATGATTAGGAGAAAGACAGGATGGTTATGACTGGAACACCTTTAATCAGAAGACTACTCAACAAGAACAACATATTTCTGGACAGGCATGGCTATGTGGTAAGAAGTTTGCTTTCCAACCACATGGTTTCTAGTTCAATCCTACTGCGTAGCATCTTGGGCAAGCATTTTCTACATATACCCCTACCCGGAATTCTTATATATATAAAACATAAGTTTACTATTTATATACATATATATATATACACATATATATATATACGTATACATATATATACATATACATATATATATACATCATCATCATCATTTAGCATCCGCTTTCCATGCTAGCATGGGTTGGACGGTTCAACTGGGGTCTGAAGCCACAAGGCTGCATCAGGCACAGTCTGATCTGGCAGTGTTTCTACGACTGGATGTCCTTCCTGACGCCAACCACTCCGTGAGTGTAGTGGGTGCTTTTTACGTGCCACCCGCACAGGTGCCAGACGGAGCTGGCAAATGGCCACGGACGGATGGTGCTTTTTACGTGCCACAGGCACGGGGGCCAGGCAAGGCTGGCAACGGCCCAGAACGGATGGTGCTTTTCTGTGCCACCGGTACGGGGGCCATGCGAGGCTAGCAATGGCCACGAACGGATGGTGCTTTTTACGTGCCACCAGCACGGAGGCTAGTCGGGGCGGCGTTGGCAACGGCCACGATCGGATGGTTCGCTTACTTGTC
>NW_021835735.1:0-5000 GCF_006345805.1 Octopus sinensis
CGGATGCAGAAAATCAACACGGGATGATTATACCGTTAGGTCTCCAGTTCTGTGGTGTAGGTTGTTTTATATTTTCTCGTTCACGCCGCTAACCGTCTAAAAAATATAAAAATCGGTGAATGAAAACTTACCGATGTTTCCCGGACGAATTACCAGCCATTATATGCAATAGAAGCTCTAGCTGATTAAATTAATCACCCATCTATCATTCCTCATCATGATCTGAAAATTTACTGCGATATTCACCCGGAGATAATATGGACATACTGTGAGATTAGACTCACAGTATATATCGGAGGTAAACTTAAATGTTCCTGGCTGCAGTTTCTGAGATTGCTAGATATACATTTGCAACACGTTGTGCATTGTCTTACTCGGTATCACACCCAATTCGCAAGCTCAGACGAAATTTTTTGTCAAAGATATAGAAAAACAATGCGTGAATAGTTACTACTGTTGCTAAAAGCCTCCCAGCTGATTAGAGTTCCGTTACATACAAAGCATGCAGTATTAGATTAAAGTAACCACTTGCGCATCATATCTACTACGAATAGTTCTTTAATATGAATAGATCTATCTTTCTTTCTTCCTTTCTCTCCCTCTCATCTCTTCTTTATCACACTCACACAGACGTACTCATATAAATACGTATTATATATATTTCCATATCCAAATGGAATAGGAGCAACGACACATATAGCAAACGCATTCTGATTCACAGAGGTGTATTGCTTCGAACACCATGGAGTGGACATGGAATAGAGCAGAAAATATCTAGTATGCGATGGCAAATGACATGTGCACACTAATGGGAAAAGAAGCTAGGTTCAAGGTAAAATGAAGACTCATAGAAGACAAAATGAAAATAGCGCAAGCAGTGAAATATTATTGGTTTGAGATACCTACTAATCAATTGACACCATGATATTATAAACATAAATAGAGTTGGAAAACGAAAGAAATTCGTAGTAGAGATTTAGCTGTGTGCAGTAAATCGTAAACTACATTGGGCAATTTTCTTATTTCAATCTTCTTCATTATAACATTTAATAATACTTTCTCTTTCGCTGTTATGTTTTCTTCTTCATTGTAATAACTGTTTATTGCAATACTTAAACACAATTCATATATGTAGTAATTTTCGTATAAAGGAAAAGAACACTGCTGAGTGTCACAGTTTGATAAAATCAATGTAAGTAAATAGAAAAATAATTTGCTAGTAGATATGTGTGCGATGATTAATGGAATAGAAAAACTCAAACAAGAATTTTAATCGAAATATCAATGTAAATGTTATTTTATTTAATTTTATCTGCTGTCTGTTCTGTAAATAATGTTATACTCAGAAGATGGAGACGATATCGTATTAGTTAATCGTGCACACATTCTTCTAAACGCCAACAATTACATACGCACGCGCACACTTTTACATGTTTATGGATGTGTGGTGTATAAGTATATTCTTTTACTCTTTTATTCTTTTACTTGTTTCAGTCATTTGACTGCAGTCATGCTGGAGCACCGCCTTTAGTCGAGCAAATCGACCCCAGGACTTATTCTTTGTAAGCCTAGTACTTATTGTATCTGTCTCGTTAGCCGAACTGCTAAGTTACGGGACGTAAACACACCAGCATCGGTTATCAAGCGATGTTGAGAAGAAAAACACACGACACACACTTACATATATAAATACATATATACGACGGGCTTCTTTCAGTTTCCGTCTACCAAATCCACTCACAAGGCTTTGGTCGGCCCGAAGCTATAGTAGAAGACACTTGCCCAAGGTACCACGCAGTGTGACTGAACCCGGAACCATGTGGTTGGTAAGCAAGTTACTTACCACATAGCTACTCCTACGCCTTTCAAAATGTGACCTCGTGTGTACCATTGGCGATTTCTTTTCCTCTGTCTTCCCTTCTCTGGATCTTTCCTTCTCCTATTTTTCCGACGAAGAGCTCAACTCGAAACGTTAAACCCTCCTTCTTTCCTGAGCGCCCAATAATACTATATTTGTTCCACGTCCTCGCGTTGTTGTGTTTCTTGTGCTTTCTTGTTTGGATTAAAATTATCAATAAATACATCGATATAGATTTAGATACATATATACATACATCTATTATATAAAATCCGTGTGTGTGTGTGTGTGTGTGTCTTCAAGGATCTCGGGCATCCTCCATCCGATTGCGCTCAAATTTGATATGTAGATACTGACGTATCAGGGCGTGTATAACTCTTCGAAAAATTACAAAAATCGACCCCAGGAGAGAATGCGATCGATAAAGCCGTTGGAACGTGCATTTGTAAAATCGTTTTAGAATAGAAAAAAAATCTATCTTTATTTCTTCTTTTGCTGGTGTCTCAAATTTAGGCTAAACTATTGTTTCTCAAAGGGGAGGCCTATGGGATGGTCGGACAAGTTGTTTTGAGAAAATTTGGTTTAAATCTTTGACAACTCAACGCCGTTCATAGATACATATGTGTGTGTATGTATGTGTATGTATACATATATATGTATATGTATACATATGCTTGAGCGGGTCTGTATGTATGTGTGTGTATGTGTGTGTGTGTGAGAGTGTGCATGTTGGCTTGCGTATCAAATGATTTGTATATGACCACTTGTGTAATGTATAATAGAGTTTTATATATATATCAATGTAAGCGTATTACTTTGTATATGTGGCAAGAGTAATTGTTTATATTTATAAATGTATGTTTGTAAGCAAGCCCAATAAAATATTTCTTTTTGACATGTGGATCTTTAGTCTATAATCGTAACACAAAACACTATTACGTTAGCATGAGAAAGTTTTGGTATCCCAGAATTTTCTATGACAAATTTTACATTGTAGATCTGCTTAACAGATAAACAATTCGGAAGTCAAGAGGAAACGGAGCAATATGTCTTTCAGGTGGGCTATCCCCTTATGAAACTTAAAACCGTTTTTACAAATTAACAGAAAATCCGCAAATTATATTTCTGCCGTGCAGAATTAATGCTAGAAATTGAAGATCGGAGCATATAATTTTTATTTTATATTTCACGATTGTTTGAACGATAGAATGCTTATTCGTCATGCATTTTTCTTGTAAATGTATCCAGTGTTAACGACCTAGTTACAAATGCTACCGTCCATGGAAATTCTTTCATCAGAACTTTACATCAAACACAATACGCAGAAACCATCTGGTATTTCACTTAAATACGTTTTATTCAACCAACATAGAACTTAATTATTGCAATTCCAAAGTACATGGTATCCTACAACAACAGTATGTGATGTCCTATTATTTCTTTAGGAAAATGTCATAAAATCCGTGTCCTTTAAACCAAGTGACCATGAAAAAGAAGGTTGCAAATATATTTCCACAAGTCTAAGAAGCAAGAAATAACACCAATGTGGATACGAAGGATATTATTTCAGTAAACTTTCAGATTATGTGGAACTTTCTCACTGTCTAGACACTTTCTGTAATCGAATGTATTGAGGAGGACACATTATACAAAATATGGAAACTTTAGTCGATAATAAGTCAATCGACAAAATCAGTCGGCCGTTATTAAATATATGGTAATAAGAATATGGAAACAAAAATATGATTAAAAAATATAAAAAGTAAAAACAAGTAGAATAGCATTTGATATATGGAAGTTGATTAATGTCTTATTTTAATCAACCAATATTACTGTAATCAATTAGGTCTTGTGTTAATTAATCTGGACATTAGCAAGTTTGTTACATTAGAGCATTGATGTAAAATCGTATCTGGGAGACGCGTCAAGTGAAATACATACTGAATTTTTTGTCTTTTTACGTACGTGTTTAGGAAATCAAGCAGGTATGTACATATGATACTACATACATACATATCTAGTCTCTCTCGCCATATCTCTCCCTCTCTCTCTCTCTCTCTCTCTCTCTCTCTATATATATATATATATATATATACATGTATATATATATATAATATATATATATACATGTATATGTATATATATTTGTATGCATATATTATATGTATATGTATATATATTGTATGTATATATATATATATGTATATATTTGTATGTATATATATATATAGTATATATATTGTATGTAAATATATTATGTATATATATTGTGTATATATATATATATACATGTATATGTATAATATATGTATGTATATATTTATATATTACATGTATACATGTATATGTATATAATATGTATATATTTGTATGTATATATATTTGTATGTATATATATATATATATATATATATATAATATCATGTATATATATATATACATGTATATATATATACATGATAATATATATAACAGTATATATATGAAGACCCTCATCAATAACCAAAGATCAGCTGAGGAGAAGTGGGCCATTGAAAAAATCAAACTCAACCCCAAAGTGTTCTTTTCATTTGCGAGGAAACGCAGGGTCACTGTCTCCACTGTAGGTCCTCTAATTGACGAAACTGGCACTCTCCAAGATAATGCCAAATCCATGGCCGAGATACTGCAGAAACAATACTGCTCTGTTTTCAGCAATCCTGATATGGCCGATCTGGGCTGTATCAGTGATGTCAACCCCCAACACACTATATCGGACATAACGTTTAGTGCCCCTGATGTCTTAGCGGCGATAAACGAAATAAAACGCAATTCAGCAGTAGGCCCCGATAGGTTCCCTGCTTGTGTCCTGAAGGTGTGTCGACACCAACTTGCATCTCCCCTTGATAATCTGTGGAGAAACTCACTGGATGCTGGCTATATTCCAAAAAATCTCCTGTCCCAGTCTGTTGTCCCAGTTTTCAAAAAGGGAAACAAGTCCCTTGCAGTGAATTACCGTCCGATCTCACTCACCTCTCATATCATCAAGGTATTTGAGAGGGTGGTGAGATCTCGAATAACCCAATTTCTGGAAAGCAACAGACGGCTGATCTCCAACCAACATGGGTTCCGTAATGGAAGGGACTGCCTAACGCAGCTCCTG
>NW_021835735.1:12500-40228 GCF_006345805.1 Octopus sinensis
AAAGTTATGCTATTGGCGCTATATGTTTTGCAACATGCACAAAGCCACGGTGGGCATAATGTTGTACCTAATTATTTCATTATCGTCGTATTAATATTGTTGTATTTAGGAATGGTCATTTTGCCAGTTTAACCAATAAAAACATATATATTTGGTGTTACTTTGCTTCAGCGTTATTCATTTTTTTCATTAATCTTAATCTTATTTCGGCCAGAGTTCTTTCGTCACACTCCTGTGACCTCATCAGTGGTCCTTTACTTTCTTCTTTCTTATTTGTGTGTCTCTCCTTACTAACGGTCAGCCATGTTGTATTTTGTATTCCTAGTGTATGTGTCTTCATTTGCGCATGCGTATACCTCTATGTGTGTCTATGTCTAGTTAGTGTGTGTGTGCGTGTGTGGGGAAGAAATGCCTGTAATATTTGTATCTTCTGTTTATATACATAAGCCCTAGCCAGGCTAGCAAGACGAAATCTTGCAAGACAAATATATAAACGTATTAATATTATGTAACAGAAAACATCTGGTTTCTTTCATAATTTTTGCCACTGTGTTGCACTTCTTCTGTGAGATTTGTGTTTCAGTTTACTATTTATAAATCATATACAGTAATAATGGCATTTATAAACATTTGTATAGAGAATATTGTGTTTCGAAAGAGTCTTTCTTATCTAGTCGTGTGTGATTCGTGTTTTGTTTATTTACCTATTGTAAATGCATGACCAAATGAATAAAAGTTGTCTTATGCTTGTGTCCGACAAAGCGGTTGATGTAACAATGTTTACAACTTTTATATTTAGACGGAAATTTTATATTGCACATTTGTCATAACAAAGTTCAGTGCCTGATTTGATGCCAATGAGAAGTTTATTTCTCAATCGTATTACTTTTAATTAGTATTTTGTGGTAAGTTATGATATGTATTTCTTTATTGCTTACAGTGTGCTAAACATAAAGGGGACAAACAAGGACGGACAAAGGGTTTATGTCTATAACACCGACTCCAGTGCGTAACTGGTACTTAATTTATCGTCCTGGAATGGATGAAAGGCAAAGTCAACCTCGGCGGAATTTGAACTCAGAACGTAACAGCAGACGAAATAACTATTTCTTTACTACCCACAAGGGGCTACACGCAGAGGGGACAAACAAGGACAGGCAAACGGATTAAGTCGATTATATTGACCTCAGTACGTAACTGGTACTTATTTAATCGACCCCGAAAGGATGAAAGGCAAAGTCGACCTTGGCGGAATTTGAACTCAGAACGTAACAGCAGACGAAATACCTATTTCTTTACTCCCCACAAGGGGCTACACACAGAGGTGACAAGCAAGGACAGACAAACGGATTAAATCGATTATATCGACCCCAGTGCGTAAGTGGTACTTAATTTATCGACCCCGAAAGGATGAAAGGCAAAGTCGACCTCGGCGGATTTCGAACTCAGAACGTAACAAGCTGTTCAGTTTGTATCCAGTTTGTTTAATATTTTACCTACTTTTTTCCATTATATAACAGTAATACAAACACTATATCTATCCTTAGCTGAAATGTTTCTATTTTGTTATAACTTACGAATTAGTGTGAGGAATGTATAATATATTCTTCAGACAAATTTTTTGTTATGATTCTGTGCTTTTGTTTAACTATTCAACACCTTGGTTTGCTTGTTTATGTACTGATAGACCTACGGGTGTTATTCTCTTTATGAGCCACTATGGTGCTATCGATGCATATGTGTTTAAACTTTATTTTTATATACTGAAAAGATAATAGATCTTGTCAGTGAGTTTAAGGCCGCAAGTCATTGTGCTCTCTTTTCGCTCCTGGGTATTGTCTTACCTAATTTTGTAACATTTTCTGTCCACATAACATGTTGTTTTCATATAATTTATTTTCATTCTTAATGACTAGTTCATTGCACAAAAAATGGGCTTTTAAATGTTACAGCTCATTCCGTGATTTTCAAATCTTCACTTTGTTTTTACTTTTTTTGCTGAAATTATATATCTCTTGTTTCCACATGTGAATGCGTCTCGTACATTACCGCTTCATAAAACAGAATTCGAATTCTACCTATTTAAATTTGAATGTTTTATTTCCTGCCCTGGCTTGTAGCTAAGATCGAAAAGCAAAGTGCCTGTCCTACTCAATTGCCAACCAAAATCAATCTTACTCTAAAATCATATATCAAATATATATTACATTATGTACAAAATTAAGACTTTTTAAACATTAGAACTATAAAGAAGCTGTCAGCTATGGTAACTCTGCCTTAGCGAAAGCGGAGGTATTGTTTTAAGTCGTGTTTGTTTGTTTGTGAACAAGATATCCCAAGAAGCTCTTTGTGGATTCGGATGAAACTTTCGCGACTGGCACGAACTGATTAAATTTTGGAATCGATCTGGTTCGGACAAAGATTCTGGATTATTTGTTATATTTACTTTACTTTACATGAAGTATTAAGATCTGTGATTATCTCCTTTGAAAACAAACTCAGGGTTTCCAAGTAAATTATGGCGGCGTTGATGTTTCCAAAGTTTTATTTTCGTTTCTATATTATTCTAACTCGTGTATCTATCTTAGTAGAAAATGATGGATTAAGAAATCAAGCAACAGGAATTACAACCATGTTCTCCTACCACAACATCTCCTTTATAGGATCCAGTTAGCTCAGACATCATCTGGAGGAACCACGTCCGGTTTCGCTCCCTACTCCTCTACTGTTTTGACGTGGCGGGGCCCCCCTTTCGGAGGTGTCTTCAGCTCTGGTGTTGGGTGCATGTCTTCTTTCTTCTTTCTTCTGTTCCCTGGCCTTTTCTATGTAGCGTCAGCGGGTCTCAGCGAGCGACTCACTGACTTGTCAACTGTTTTCCCTTTAAACACCTGCTGCAATGCTCTAGCAGGCAGCCCCAGAACGTTGTCACGTGACACTGTCTCAACTTTAACTGACCAATGAAGGCGCGTAGTTTTAGCCCACGCATTCTCTAAACGAG
The DNA here is from genome assembly GCF_006345805.1 of Octopus sinensis. Taxonomy (NCBI): domain Eukaryota; kingdom Metazoa; phylum Mollusca; class Cephalopoda; order Octopoda; family Octopodidae; genus Octopus; species Octopus sinensis. The sequence goes on from NW_021835735.1 coordinate 15,499, forward strand.
ACCGTCGCCGGTCAATCAGCGAAGCTAATTCAGTGTCAGCTTGTCTCACCTACTGATGTTATTTTCCTGCCAGCGTGTTATGACTTTCAAGCCATTTTTGGTCTTCCCGCTTCAGCCATATATAGAAGCCTCCTGTAATCTCCTTATTAATTTTCTCAGCTCCGTGCTAGAAAAAAAAAGAAAACTTCATATGAATAGCGTTGTCATTTTTCTCTCAATGAAGCCCCTAGCCCCCACTGCCAGGTGGTAATACCCGACATTCCATCCCTGTTCACTGCACTCTTCGATTAGATTTCCGTACATCTTCTCCTTTCGCTTCTCTGCGTTGTCGATATTCTCTTCCCATGGCACTGTCAGTTCTAGCAAAATTCCTATTCTCCGTTCTCTGTCCCATAGGACTAAATCTGGTCTTTTTGTGGTTTTCATGAGTGGAAATATTACTAGTCTTTCCAAATCCGTAACCAGCTCACAGTATCCCTTCCATCTTTTGTCTATCTCGTATATTTTATTTGTAGGCCTGGTCTTATGGCCTTTTCCCTCCTTCTGGAAGTATACATTCCTACGCTTTTCCACTTTTGGGTACTCTCCCATATTGTATCCCTCGATCTTCTCCTTGAGCGCTGCGCTTATGACGCCGAGGACATGATTATGACGCCATGTGTACCTTTCTAGTGCTAGTCTGCAGTTTGACAGAACATGTCTAACCGTCGCTTTCTCTCCGCATCTACATTCACCAGTTATTTTTATGTTCCACCGGACTAGGTTCGCCGGTGAGGGTAGAACGTCGAAGGTAGACTTGATCAGGAAGGATGTTCTTGCTTGTTCCCAAGCCCAACGTTCCTTCCATGATATTCTGCGACTGATCACATATTCCTCCTATCTCAGGCACTGTCCCTGTTGACTACATTGCACCAAATGTACATTTCGCCTTTCTTCTTCCCCCTTTCTCACTTCGTGTACCACTGCCTCTTTCATCTCTTTTATACTGCTCTTTCTATATAAAACCTTTCAGAAATTAAATAACACTGCCATATTCAGTAACAATAATAAATTTATTTTATCCTCGACAATTTTACCAATTTTGAATATATCGTCCCTGTTTAATATATATCGTCCCTGTTTCATATAATTTCATGGTGTATCTTCGATAACGCACATACATTAACACTTGCAAATATATAATGTTATGTTCAGCCAATTCCACTCACACCTATGTTTGTGTCAGTGTACGTTTAATATAATCCCTTCTTTCGAATTAAGTACAAATCCAATACTTTGCTTACACACATCGGGTCATGCATATATATATATATATATATGTATGTATATAAATGCATACATATATAATTGTGTATGTGTGTGTGTAAATGTATTCGACATTCAACTCATAATTGCGTTGAAATATTAACACAATAGTACAAATCTTAAATATATCCGATAGTAAAGCGTATTCACAGGAGCTAATATTGCACCATTTATTTCGTATATTTACTCGAGGCAACTTCTCAAATATTCTTTTATCTTAATAGTTCTTAACGCATTTCGAATCTTACAAATCATGAGATGCATGTGTGGCTATTATATTATATGGATATATTTCGAGGTAGATGATAGAAAGCTATTTAACCTGATGCAAACATTGTTACCGAATGGTTGCGAGGAAACCCTGCAAGGAATGTAGATTCATATATATTGTGCATCGAAATCTTCAACAGGAAATAATTTAACAGACCACATAACATTTATCGCTACACGTTAAAATGAATGTAGCTGATAGTTCACATATAGATTCGGAAATTGAATTATTCTTAATCGTCCCAGGAATCATTTGTGCGTTTTCATAATATTTAATGACACCTTCCTTTATGCTACAGATGTGCAATATAAAGATTGTTGGAATATTCTAGTAATAAAGTTATCTTACATTTAAGATATCATGCCGAAAGTCATGATATAACAAATAAAAATTTAGATAAATAAATATATAAATAAACCAACAAAGCCAAACAATTGGAAACATAATAAACGAAAAAGAAAATAAATTGTGAATCAGAAAATAACTTGCGAACACTAAGTATTAGTACTGATTTCAAATTTTGGCACAGGCCAGGAATTTCGGGTGACGGGCTCAGTCGATTTCATCGAACCCAATGCTCAATTGCAGAAGGCGGCGTGCTGGCAGAAAGGTTAGCACGCCGGGCGAAATGCTTAGCCGTATTTCGTCTGCTGTTGCGTTCTGAGTTCAAATTCCGCCGAGGTCGACTTTACCTTTCATCCTTTCGGAGTCGATAAATTAAGTACCAATTACGCACTGGGATCGATATAATCGACTTAATCCGTTTGTCTGTCCTTCTTTGTCCCCTCTGTGTTTAGTCACTTGTGGGTAGTAAAGAAATAGGTATTTCGTCTACCGTTACGTTCTGAGTTCAAATTCAGCTGAGGTCGACTTTGCCGTTTATCCTTTCGGGGTCTATTAAATAAGTGCCTATTACGCACTGAGGTCGATATAATCAACTTTTGTCTGTCCTCTCTGTGTTTAGCCCCTTGTGGGTAGTAAAAAAATAGGTATTTATTTTATCGGCACTGAAAGAATGAAAAGCAAAATCCAAGTGAGCAGGAATTGAACTTGCAACGTAAAGACTGACGTAATGCTGCCAGCCATATGTCCTGGCGTGCTACCGTTTTCGCCAAGTCTCCGTCTTAACACTAACTATCATATTGTTCTATATTTTAGAGAAGAGGAATTCTGTTCATTATTTGCCTGATTTACCTTGGACGGATATGTATCCTCATCTTGTTTGTTGACACCTGATGAAGCCTGAAGAGTAAACCAGCTGAAACGTTGTGGTAACAAACAAGATAGGGACACACATCCGCCCAATGTAAATAATGTAAGTAATGAACTATCGTGTTAGTTTCAAATGTTGGCACAACGCCAGGAAGATCGTGGGAGGGAGCTAAGTCGATTACATCTACTCTAGTTCTCAACTGGTAATTATTTTATCATCCTTTCAAGGATGAATTGCAAAGTCGACCTCGGTGGAATTTGAACTCAAAACGTGAAGACGGACGAAATGCCGCCAAGACTTTTGCCCGGTATGCTAATGATTCTGCTAGCTCGCCGGCTTAACACTAAGTATAATATTAAGTAGAATATTTAAATCTGATGATTATTAAATCCATAACTGGTGGGGTCTTTGTGTCTACAAATTTTACTTACTCCCGTTATATCGAGCGTTGTTTAAATTTTTATATTCACTAAGAATATATATTAGCAAAATGTAAGTACTGATGACTCGGGGACGACTTTGGCTTGGTAACATGCGCTTTGTTTTCGTTAAATGTGTAGTGGCCTATGTCATCACCAGCCTCTCTCACAGTTGACAACTCAATTTTCTGAATGAGACAGCAGGAGTGATAGAGAACCTCATTTGCAGCTGATTAGTACTCCTTACAAATGAGAAAACAGGGGCAACGATAACTGAAGTACCGTGCTCAGTGCATGATTTGGATCTGTGATTAAAATTATGATATTATGACCATGAGCTGAGCAGCGTTACCAGAAGTCCACTGCTTTCACTAGAAAGGATATTGTTTTAAATTTTCTAATGGCTAACATAAGCATTTAAAAAATTTACTTTTGTCCTGTGAGTTGAGAGAGATCTAATAGGATTTATTGCGCCTACGAAATACGTATTAGCCATATTTTACTTAATTACTTTCCTCTAACTTGTTAACCGTCGTTATTTAGCTCATTTAAAAGCATAGTGCTATATATTTCAGTAAAGTAATTTAGGAAATAGAGATAAGACAAAAGAAAAGAAGTGTTTGTAAATATTCGCTCGATCTAGCATAATGTTTTAAATGTAAAGGCGTAGAGGAGAACAAGCATGAGGGCGCATAAGAAATAAAGGAAACTATATGAATACACATACACACACCACACACAAACATAAACACACGCAAACAAACACACCCACACACGCACAAAGACATAAGCCCTGCCACACGCAAACACACACACACACAAATATATACATATGCTTACATATGTTTCTGTGAGTGTATGGGTGTGTATGTGTACGCGCATGTACAAAGGCACGCACACACACACACTCACACACACACATATATATTAATGGAGAGGAAAATAATGGGAAAGAGTGAGAAAGTACAAGAACAGCTTATTATAAGAAGCGAATTATTCATTGCTAAACAGCTTGATAGTTTTATAGCGTATGGATAGTTATATGGCATGAGAAAGTAAAAAGACCAGCAAGGAGAGAAAAACAACATTTGGGATTATAAAAAGAAACTATCGATTCATTGCTAATGAGTTTTATATTGTAGGGATCGTTATATATCAAAAAGAATAATGAGAAGAAACAATGGAAAGTAGTTTTTGATTCATTGCTAATGAATTTGCGAGTTATATAACGTAGGGATCATTATAGATTAAAAATGTATAAATTACCAGACAGAGAGAATATCTGTTGATTCATTGCTAATGAGTTTAAGAATATTATAGCGCATGGATTTTGATAATTAGGCATTTAAGAACGGATTACAACCACAATGATGTAGTTTGTAGAATAACCGATTTAAAGATGTGTTGGAGTAGGAAAAATCCTTAATTTCATAGTTAATTAATGAAGCAATTTATCATACAATTCGACTTTAAATTAATCAATATTTCCTTTACATATGAAAATATGAGAACAAAAATAAGAATAAAGATGACCTCGTTTATAAATAGTCTCTCGTCGCCCGAGAAAGAAAGAGGAACATAGAGAGAGAGAGAGAGAGAGAGAGAGAGAGGGCTGAGAGGAGGAGGGAGAGATGGAGAGAGAAAGAGAAAACTAAGAACAGAACATTTATTAATTTTGTTCTATATTATTATATACAGATTCGATTGAATTTTGTGAACATTAACGTCATTGCTTACAGACAAATGACAGATTCACATAATTAAACACTCTAAGAGTATAATTCGGGTATACGAAACGTTTGACGTTTCACATACGTTATTGTTCGATACTCATCTGCAAACGTCAACTCTCTCTCTCTCTCTCACACACACACACACCACACACACACACACACACACCACACACACACACACACACACACCACACACAAACATAACACACGCAAACAACACACACACACACAATATATACATATGCTTACATATGTTTCTGTGAGTGTATGGGTGTGTATGTGTACGCGCATGTACAAAGGCACGCACACACACACACTCACACACACACATATATATTAATGGAGAGGAAAATAATGGGAAAGAGTGAGAAAGTACAAGAACAGCTTATTATAAGAAGCGAATTATTCATTGCTAAACGCTTGATAGTTTTATAGCGTATGGATAGTTATATGGCATGAGAAAGTAAAAAGACCAGCAAGGAGAAAAACAACATTTGGGATTATAAAAAGAAACTATCGATTCATTGCTAATGAGTTTTATATTGTAGGGATCGTATATATCAAAAAGAATAATGAGAAGAAACAATGGAAAGTAGTTTTTGATTCATTGCTAATGAATTTGCGAGTTATATAACGTAGGGATCATTATAGATTAAAAATGTATAAATTACCAGACAGAGAGAATATCTGTTGATTCATTGCTAATGAGTTTAAGAATATTATAGCGCATGGATTTTGATAATTAGGCATTTAAGAACGGATTACAACCACAATGATGTAGTTTGTAGAATAACCGATTTAAAGATGTGTTGGAGTAGGAAAAATCCTTAATTTCATAGTTAATTAATGAAGCAATTTATCATACAATTCGACTTTAAATTAATCAATATTTCCTTTACATATGAAAATATGAGAACAAAAATAAGAATAAAGATGACCTCGTTTATAAATAGTCTCTCGTCGCCCGAGAAAGAAAGAGGAACATAGAGAGAGAGAGAGAGAGAGAGAGAGAGAGGGCTGAGAGGAGGAGGAGAGATGGAGAGAAAGAGAAAACTAAGAACAGAACATTTATTAATTTTGTTCTATATTATTATATACAGATTCGATTGAATTTTGTGAACATTAACGTCATTGCTTACAGACAAATGACAGATTCACATAATTAAACACTCTAAGAGTATAATTCGGGTATACGAAACGTTTGACGTTTCACATACGTTATTGTTCGATACTCATCTGCAAACGTCAACTCTCTCTCTCTCTCTCACACACACACACACACACACACACTAACAAAATCTCATACACTATAGCTGCCACAATTTACCCAATCATAAATGTATATAACGGGTGTGGACCTACATCACATCTCTATCCCATCTTTCTATTTTCAACATTTTCTGTATATACTTATATAATATAAATACAGAACATAAGTCAGACGACACACTTCTAAGCATTTTGCTCAGCTTGCTAACAAGTCTAAACGTTTTTCAAACATTATAAGATCTTTTGTCATTTATATTTTTTTAATAATTTCGCCATGACATTTGATAATTTGTGAGATAAATATGCTTTGTTGCAATGTGATTGTGTGTTTTATGTTCTTTTGTATAGTTTTATAAGGTTATGGGAGTCCACGCCTTCGATATCTATACATTAATTAACAACGGGTGTACTGACGATATATCGTTTTGTTGTAAAGAGATTATAACCCTAATACGGTGCTATTGCTGAGCGGTTAATCCCTGTAAAGATTTTATCGCATATTTCTTTTCGTTGTTATTTTGAATCGCCTCCTTGTTATTTTTGAGTCGGGATATTTTTATATATATGTACAAGGTGCAAAATAGATGGATAAATAAATAATAAAGGCTTAATCTACTAAGAAAACAAGAATACTTTCTGCAGTACGTATTGACTTATTATTATTGACTGATAAGGACAGGCTACATCTTTAAATATTTAGAGATTGGAACAGCCAAAGATATAGTACTGCGTTCATCACAATCTTGCAGTTACTTCTGTAACACTTTCTAGGATTCATAGATGCAGTGCAGCCCTAATTAAACCGCTTACTCTTTTCTTGCGATATAGCCTGTTTCTTAATTTATGCAGTGAAAAGATGAACCGTGAAAGAGATTATAAATTGCAGTGCCGCCCTGTGATGAAAAAGGGACTCACGAACATTTTCGATCAAGGGAGAATATGGCATTTAGATAAAGTACCACGTTCGAATATTCCTAGAAAGTAATTGTGCACGCTAAGGTCATGGAATAAAGATAAACGTAACTACAAGGGAATTGACGGCTTGGGATGAGGTTCAGAGAAATTGCAAATCCGTTATAGATTGCAGTACTGTGTCCAGTCGGCGGCACAACTTTACGTTATTTTATTACTATTTTTATTACTATTCTAAAATTATTTTGCCCTTCCTGATGACAACGACGAAAATCTCATCACATTCCATTGCAATGTACTTTGCCGTCGTTAAGCACCAATGGACTTCATCAAACTCGAGGGGGAAATGTTATTTGCAAGCATTATGTCTTAGAGTGTAAGCGATCAAATACAATAGCTGGAACAAACAATGTTGTTATATAAGGCTGTCTTTTAAATCACTAATACTACACTACAGCAGAATCTGGGTACTAGGTCGTAATTAATGTGAGCAACGCTTGTGGTAGCTACCTATCTGCCTTGAACAATTGCAGAGAATTTCTCTTTGTTGTGAGTTCACATTGAAACAAAAGTATTCAGAAAACAGACTTGTATTCTCTGATATATAAACTTACATATGAAATCTGAAATCTGAAAATTACATCTGAAATCTTAAGTAGTGGAAGTGAAAAAAAAAGACAAGAATTTATCTGCTCAAGTGGATGACCAAAGACTGGGAGATTATTTCTGTTGCTCGATCTGTACATTGAGGCTGTACCTCATTTGAAACTATATTGCAGTTCAAAGCACGCATCTTCTAATGCTAATGTTTTTTGTCGTTAAAATCTAGCAGCCAGGTGTCTAAAGCTGTACAGGATTTCATGGTGTCTCTATGTTGAAGACGACACTATCGTCCATGTGATGTTTTTAGCTGACTAAAACTTGAATGAAGCCATTCTGCTCAGCTGAGCCAAATGTTTCCGTTTATCATTTATCTCTCTGAATTGCATTCTAAGTAGTGTTAATTTGAATTTTAAGGATGACATGTCTTACGCCTATGCTTGCATTTCCAAGCAAAGACGTAAGAGTGAGAGCTATTTTGGTGGAATTATTAATGCATAGTTGCAGGAGTGGCTGTGTGGTAAGTAGCTTGCTTACAAACCACATGGTTCCGGGTTCAGTCCCACTACATGGCACCTTGGGCAAATGTCTTCTACTACTCCTCGGGCTGACCAAACTGAAAGACGCCCGTCGTATATATATTATATATATATATTATATATATATATATATATATATATATGTGTGTGTGTGTGTGTGTGTGTGTATATGTTTGTGTGTCTGTGTTTGTGCCACTCAACATCGCTTGACAACCGATGCTGGTATGTTTACGTCCCTGTAACTTAGCGGTCCAGCAAAAGAGACTGATAGAATAAGTCCTGCGGTCGATTTGCTCGACTGAGAGTCGGTGCTCCAGCATGGCCGCAGTCAAATGACTGAAACAAGTAAAAGAGTAAAAAGAGTAATGGAATCATCAGAGACGGAAACATAGATAAAGAGAAAAGAGAGAAGAAAAAACTCTAAACAGAAATGCGTATAGACAAGCAGTTCACATATTTGTAAATCATTATCATGATTTGTGAATGAAAATAGTTTGCAAACGTCATGATTGAGTGTCGAATTTGAGTAACAGTAGACAATAATAAAATAAACACTGGACAATGAAGAGAGAGCAGTAGAAAAACAAAAGCGAAGAGATGGAAGAGATAGAGAAGAGGAGAGAAATGATAAGCAAAGTATAAAGGAGAGAAAAATATTCATGTAGGTAAGTGACAGGCGTCCGTTATATAAAGAAAGACTGGGGTAAGAGAATTTCAAGTGTGTAGAGTAGTAGCAGAGGAATAAAAGCCAACGATGGGAAAGATGAGGCAGCAGCGAAGGAAACAGCAAAATATCAATTAGGTGCTTCTAGAGGAGAAAAGATAAGACAACGATAGGCAGATTGAGATCGAGAAAACTCAACAACATCACGGTGGAAGGGAAATAGAAAAAAATAATAAAGTTGACGTTTAAAGTTTTAGAGTGTTTATTAAAAGAAATAGGGAGGATAAAGCTAAAAGGGAAAATCAGAGATATAAAAAAAGAGAGATAAGAAGACAAAAGGGAAAATACGTAGTGGGGAGAGCGATAGATAAAAGATAGTAACTGGAAAATGAAAACGATTTAATGAGAAGCTGGAGGAAATACACAGCTAAACGTTATCAATTCAGCACGTTTTTGGTAAAAGAATAACAGGCTATGGCTACAAAAAATAAGAGATTGAGAAATTTGACTTCCAGGAGGAATAGGACGAGATACTTAAAGAAATTCATTACAGATCAGATAGGGAAGGATCGCCATAAACACATATATATAGTATTCATCCAATATAAGTGCATGTGTAAGTGTTTATATAAGTGTGTATTATATGATATATATGTATACAAACACACACACACACCACACACACACACACACACACACACACACACACACACACACACACACACACACACAAGCATATATGTATAATCAGCCGAAATTGCGAGGGTGATCCGGTTCTTGACTGGAGATTAAAGGGTTCGAATGACCCGTCCGTGTTTTTTGTATCATCTTTTGGATGTTTTGCGTTCTTGTCCCATTTTGTATATTATATATATATATATATATATATATATATATATATACATATATAAACACATACACTAATACACACATATATGTAGATACATACATACATACATACATACATACATACATTTATTTATTTATTTATTTATTTAAAATTGAGGATAATATCTTTATAAGAAATTATCAGTAGATAGCGTGAAAAACCTCGTAAGAGAAAAAATCCGTAAATTTTTCCACTTTGAAAATATTTATCTATAGTATATAGAGGATACTACTATTCATAGATACCGCACTATTCATAGATACCGATTGTTGCACTGATGAGCATAGAATGCATATTCTGCATGAATTGCGAAATCACAGGTGATATGTAACTAAATTCTTTTTTTAAATGTCTTGCTTTGAAGTTTTGCATTCGGTACAATTTTGTTTATTTTAGTAGTTTTGACCGCAAGGGTCCCTCCTAGCGTGCGGTATCTATGAATAGTAGTACCCTCTATATAATATAAATATATATGTATATATATTTATATATGTACGCAACCGCACACACATTCACAAACAAATATGCATAATAATATAGTTTCGTTCAATTTTTTCAAACCATATTTTCGTATATTTCTCACTCTTGTAGACGTGTAAATACTTCTTTCTAATAAAATCTGAAGAGGCGAAAAACCTGTAAGTGTGAGGAGAAGATGTAGTGTTAACAATCAACAAACACCTTACCAGATCAGATATTTTCTTACAGGCAAACTGTCTACAAATGTATCTATCCACGTGTCTAGCTATCTCTGTTTCTATTTACCTCATTATCAAACTCTGTATCTCTCTTGTCATATACCTATACACTCACAAACGCACACACACTCACACACACACGCACGCACACACACAGTCACACACATACACACGCATCTGTCGTGTATTATAGGTAACACCCAGAGAAAGGTGCTTCTTTCCCACTCACTAAAGTGAATGGAGAATTGCCCAGGAGAAACTCGTCTGATCAGATGGTATCCAACGATCATCAGATATTTCAAACCTTAACCCTATCCCCCACTCCATCGGTGGGTCAGTAGATGTGGCCAATTATCTGCTCACTATTTCGTCCAATTTCATGAGAAACGTTTCTCTCTTGCTCCATAACCAATAAGAAACACTTTCTTTCTGCAGCCATTTCCAACTCTTGCAGACACACTCTTAGCACTTCTCTCATATCAATGACCATAAGCATATTCTTTGCCGACTGGGCAAGGAATACTCTACAGCCAACCACGACTAAAAAAAGCCATGACTTACATTGTTTCTTATAGCAGGCTCTCATATTCTCCAAAGACTCTCGTATTTGACAGGCTTCCGTTCGAAATACTGATCGCACCATTCTTCCCACAGAACTGGAAGGACGATGAAGATTATTTTCCCCGCCTTTTTCAAACCACAAAAATTACATTCGGCTTCAGAAGAAACTGGAGAGAAACTGTAGACTTTTCTACAGGTCCTCTTCAATATTCCGGGACTGGGCCACATGTGGTAATCTACTGTTCTTCTTGGTGTCCTTAATGGAATTAATCCTTCTTTCGTGATCTGGATAGCTGCTATTGTTTTCCAATTTGATGGTGCTTCTTGAGCCTTTCTTATTACAGAGTGTGATTGTGCCTGCAAGCAACTTGTCAAAGAGTCACATATGTCTCCCTTGAACAGGTGCTATTCCTCAACCTGACCAGATGCTTGCTAGCGTGCCACATTCTCTACAAAATCTACCCATCTGCTTTCTTGCAAGCCCCATCTTTGCAGTGTTGTTGGCTTTGGGAAGTTAGCATACACTACGAACATCGGGAGCTCCTGATGTCTTGACAGCCTTTCTCCCTTCTACTTAGACAAATAAACACACACACAACCTGACCACACTTACTATATATATATATATATATATATATATATATATATATACATATAAAACTATAACTAAGGGTATTTGAGAGATACCACCATGCCGAAATAGCAGTCAAAACTCTGGTCTTGAATTATCCAGTAAAATCTTTTTTGCTAGTTTATTTTGTCTCTCTGTCTTATCTCATCGCGCGTTATGAACATTTAAGGTGATTTTTAGGATCAAGGTTTTGAATGCTATTTCTGAGATACCTTTATTTATAGCTTTAATAAATTATTACGTTTGTATGGTATTTATTCCCATGCTGGCCACTAGATAAGATCGATATTTGAATATCAATAGTATCCTTATTTACATATATATATATATATATATATATATATATATATATATTGTAACAAAAATTTTCTGTGATTTCGAACTACATTTTTCTAGCAATTATCTCGCCATTTTACCCCGCGTTCTTCATCACCAAGTGAATAATCAAATTTCTGATGAACTTTTCTTTTGAAATGTTAAATATGAATCAGCTCTACTAATAGGTATGTAGAGGCGCCTGATCTAGCGTTGGGCGTGCTGCACTCATGACCGAGCGATTCAGGTTTCGATTCCTACATGGATTTATACATAGTATTCTTGAGGAATAGGTTGGCTAACTGTGCGACGTATTGGGGTCCCGGTTATGAGTCGGATCTAGAGAAAAAATGTACGTCACGGTATCCAGGAAAACGGTTCTGTGAGCCTATGACTCGGTAATAAACTTTTTTCAGTTTACTTTATCTATATATATATATATGTGTGTGTGTGCATGCGTGTGTGTATGCGTGTGTGTGTGTGCGCGTTGTGTAAGTTACAAATGGTTTCGTACCATCTCCATACGTCCAGTTTACGCGAGAATATTACGTGATTTCTCTTTAAGAATTTTCGCGTAAACTGATGTTGCAAATAGAGACTGTAAGGAAATATTTGTAACTTACAATTAAAGATGTGTTAAAGAATTTTCTCTGTCTTCATTTTCTTGGGTTATTTACTCCTCGCCAAACCATATGACGGTATAATCCCCGTGTAACTTCTACACCAGAAGTATTCCGGCTTTGGCTTGGATCCCGTCAGTGTTGATAGCCCAGTATTTGGGTCGAGTCCTTCTCTGGAAATATTCCAACTTCACAAGTTGACCATTTGCAATATACTGTTTATAAAGAGAAAGTCATCTTATAGTTCTGAAGGTAGTCTTACAGTCTTATAAATGTCCTACAATTTTCACGCTGTCTTGTCTTTGTTGTCTCATGTTATTTAATATATATATATAAAGTTAATCCAAACATGAAAACACAAAGAGAAAACACAACAACACGAGGACGTGGAACAAGTATAGTATTATTGGACACTCAGGAAAGAAGGAGGGTTCAACGTTTCCAGCGGAGCTCTTCGTCAGAAACATAGGTAAAGGAAAGATCCAAAGAAGGGAAGACGGAGGAAAGAAATCGCCAACGGTACACAGGCATTCCTATGTGTGTGTATCGATCTATATATATCTATCCTTATGTAAAGGATATATATATATATATATATATATATATATATATATATATATATATATATATATATATATATAGATAGATAGATAGATAGATAGATAGATAGATAGATAGATAGATAATAGATAGATAGATAGATAGATAGATAGATAGATAATAGATAGATAGATAGATAGATAGATAGATAGATAGATAGATAGATAGATAGATAGATAGATATAGATATATGCATACTAAGTGTCACTAAGGTTGCCGGAGACCCTACATTGCTATTAATAAGAGAAAAAAATACCATTAATGCTATAGGAAGAGCACAATGTGTATACACACAAGCTAACAATGGAGGCAACCACCTCATCATCGCTTCGAGGATCCCCAGATTACATCTAATTTCGCCTATGACTGTAGGCATCAACAGTGAGGTTATCCAACGACTCAAGATACGCTAATTCCCTCAATCAAGGTACATGATTAGATCTAGTCTTCCTATAACCGGATCTAGTTCCGTTGCTTTATGATATACAATTGCGCCGAGCTGTTCATATTAATCTTTATTGTATATATTTAGTGCGAAAAAGATAATACAAGCAGAGGAAACACCCCTCCGTAACTGCTCCATGAAGGCCAAGATCATTTTATATATGGTCACAGTTTTTTAATGTTTATTGACTATCTTCACAAAGGCCACGGCTTCATTCAAGAGAATCACGATAGCTTGTTGAGGCATTTACGAAAGGCTATCAAAACCAAAGGCTCAGGATATCTGACGAAAGGGTCATGTTTTATCAGGACAATGCTCTAGCTCACAACTCTTTGGTTTCGATGGCTAGAGTGCATGACTACACCTTCTAACTTGTTGATATTCATCCCTATTATTGATTCGGCCCATTGGATTCTCATCTGCTGCCCAGCACGAAAAAATACTTTGCTGGGAACCAGTACCACAATGACGATGTCATCATATCTGCTGTGACCAAACTTCATTTGGTCACATTCCATGAGGGTATTTCGTCAGCTTATGAATGTTTCATCCAAAATTCCTATGTGTGTGTGTATCGATCTATATATATCTATCCTTATGCGTAACCATCGAATTTTCAACGATTTAGATATTTTTGTAACTATCTAATCTTTCTTAATATTACCCTCTCTTTCCATATACATTCATACACACACGCGCATAGGTGTGAACGGATATACGGATAGGCAAACATACAAACACACGTTAAAGGACTGTGAACTAAATATCTTAACACAGTATATAACAGTAAAATGTATCTGCTAGAAGATATTGAAGTAAACCAAGCGATGAGAGTTTGCATCTGTGAAAGATAGGAAGAGATAATACAAAGAAATTTAGTTTATATTTGTGAAATAACACTCTTGGAGATACTACAGAACGAACTTGTGGGTTATTTTTTAAAATTTAATCTGGCAAATAATATGTATAGAGGGATGATTACTCTGTTTAAATTCTTAAACAAAGCATACTTTACTCAAACTTACAGACCGATATATATCGCATTTCTGTGTAATAAAAGAAATACTAGAAAAATAAAACCTTAATACCAATGACGTCATTGTTGATAAATCCACCGAGGTTGACTTCGCCTTTGATCCTTTCGGGTTCGATAAATTAAGTACCAGTTGCTTACCGGGGTCGATTTAGTTGACTGCCCCTATCCCCAAAATTTCTGGCTTTGTGCCTAGAGTAGAAAAGATCCTTGTTGATGAATTCTGGGAAAACGCAGTGATTTCTTTATTTACTGAATCTTCTCTCTGTATAAGAGAAATAAAAGAAAATATGACCAGTAACTGTAAAAGACGAACTTGAATACTATGAGGACTGATACGCCTTTTGAAAGGTCATCATGTCGCTGTAACCGGTTAATTTAAATCTACTAAATTATGCGATCAAATGTTGTATTGTCCCTTTCATACGGTAGATAACACGACTGATCGATTTGGATGAGGAATAAAACTTGAAATTCGCAGGTGATGCTACACAATACCTATGATATGTTCTTCCAGATTAAATATATATACGATATTCTAAATTAAATAATTCTGGGTGAAATGCGATTCCAGTAAATAGGTCACTAGTATTTCTCAGTTCCTACTTACTCCGAGTGTACTAATTTAGGGGGACAACATTTGTAATGTTGCTGTTATACGGTTTACAACAATCTCGGGATTTGAATATCTCGAGCGATGTAATAACTTTTCCATCAGTTTTACTTTCTTCCATTTTTCTTCCTTCACCTTAACTCTGGCTGACTCTCTCTCCTTCCCCCTCTCTCTTTTTCTGTATATATATATATATATACACACACACACCACACACACACACACACACAACACACACACACACACACACACACACACACACATATATATATATATATAATATATATATATATGTGTATGTATACATATACTCTCGTCTAAGAAGCGAAAGCTATAATGAACCAATGACATTTTTTTAATTTGAAGCTCCTAGACGCCAGCTATATTATCTCGTTTCTACCTAATATCGTTACTACACTTATCTATGTAATAACAGGGTTAGATAGAAAATAAACTACTAATTCGTGGGTTTTCCAATAAAGAAGAATAAAATCTGATGGCATATACTTCGTAAACAGTCGAGACATATACACATACATAGAAGTAATGGAACACATACATGTACAAATGAAAAGTACAGGCATTACATGAGGGCAGGCTGTTCTCACAATCACACATATGCATAAAGTAACTCGCATTCAGATAATCATAAATCTAGGGAAGTTCATGGTTTCAAGCAAAACATGTAAAAGGGATTGCCAATCGGTTTGGATTTTGTGAAATTTCCAAGTGAGAGAAAGCACGGTTCTAGTAATAAGTGTATCTGTCTAATCAACACTTATTCTCTGTTACATAATATCTTATTGTAAATTCTATGTTTTGTATTACAAGAAGAAGTTCAGTAAAGATACAGTAAAGATACAGTGAAGACCTTAAATACTCAACATGCAACAGAAAATATTGACTATGAAACATATTTCTGGAAGATATTCTATGTATAAGCAGCTATCCAATAATGTCATTGTGACATGAGGATTTTTGTAAAACAATACACAATGCCATCCGTAGGAAGGACTGCCCTACGAAAAATAAAAAAAATATATATGCGGTGTGGAATACATAACTATACTCCAAAAACAAGATACATTGATGGACCATTCCCTAAACTCACACCAAATGCAAACACAATAGAGTTGGCATTTTAGACTGGGAGAAAAAATAGAAAAAATTCTATTGAATGTTATAGAAGTTTTCTGCCGTGAATGTTTCTTTGAAAATAAGTCGAAAAGAGAACAATGAGAGATAACATCTCTGAAACGTATAGCTTCTCTAAGAACATTATAAATTTATGTGTGTGCCCATAATTATTTGTGCATTTGGTTGTGTCATTAAGTATTTAGGAAGTAATCTCGAAAAGCTGCAGAGATCAAGGAAGGAAAGAGACCAGTTAACACGCAACGTATAAGCTGAACAGGGGAATTCGATGCAAGACTTTTCTGTAATGAATATGTAATAGGGAACTGTTATTGTTATTCTTCTTATTTATTCCATCGAGAAAGTTTTGTTTCTTTGTTGAGGAGAATTTAAGCATGAATATAGCATCTGAATGTAGATAAAAAAAAAATTGATATATACATATATACATATACATACATACATATATACATACATACATACATATACATATATATATAATTTAAATAATGAGGTGTCTAAACATATACGCACTCATACACACACACACCCACATACACACACACACACACACACACACACATACATATATATATATATATATATATATATATTTATATATTTATATGCTTACAAGTTTCAAATCAACACTGTTATACACCAAAATGGTAACAAAGACGAAGAACGTAAAAAAAAATCAATTTAACCAAATTTTGATTCTAAATTAATATCTTGACGGTAACCTATGCTGCACCAACTACCACTGCACTATTTCTCATTTGAAGGGCACACTTTTACTATTCAGAAATAAGTAATATCCAAATTCTTGATGCAGATACAGGTAAAATGCCGCCATGCGGCAACAGATTCGTTAACTATGAAAGTCGCTCATTTTTTTAAACAGGTGTCTAAAGATGTCATCATGTCTTTATATATATATGAGGAAGATGTCATAGCAGAAATATTGCACAATGGAATCCACATCAAGGATAACAATATGAGAAGTTACAAAGATGTGAGGGGCTTAATGATTCACAATATCGAGAATACATACACAGTTTTCAAACTATGAATTAGTTCAACGTCATAAACAAATATCCGTAAAATAGATAAAAATCAATCTTAAGTTTATATAGAACCTAAGTTTATATATTATGCCATAACATAGTTACATGCGACGAGAACAGTTATTACCATGTGAGTTTTTAGAGATCAATTCCTTCCATACGTTAACATTTCTATAAAAGTCGACTAGAAAAGAAATATTTACAGAGATGTACTTAGAAACTACGTCTTTGTAACTCAGATTACAAAGACCTATAGACACCTGTAATTACACCATAACAATGAAAAAGGAAACGAAAAGGAGAATAATCTTTTCTAGGGTTGTTTTCTATATCACGAATATAACATCCGTCTTCTTTCTCTGTGACATCCACGTTATCGTAAATTACTGTCTTGCTTACATTAAATGCACTAATGATTCCGTAGGAATTGAGTGCAAACAGGATAGGGCCGAAACGGACAGCTCTAAAGGTTATGAACGGATTTGGATAAAACTTTTAATGGAATGAATGTTCCTAAGGTATTTGTCAACATAACATATGAAAATTATAAAAGTACACTCAATGTTTTATAGTTATATGGGTCCAAATCCGTGGTAAATCTGACAAGAAACCACACCTCATCACCGTACCTGAACTCAGTGATCTGGCTCGTATTCTAACACTTACTAAGAAATAGAAGGAAGTTCTGGCCTCACGTTGGCAACAATGGAACCTGTTGGATAAAGATGCTCAAATTACAGTATTTAGGGCGCATTCTGCAGATCTACAGCAATTATTCCCTTTGGAAAACCACTTGATTTATTGAAATATTCAATGACCTTCAGCTGACCTATGAACCAAATGAGTGAAGGTTATCCATAGATGCATCCATTTACAGCATAAAAGGGGTTATGTTGCCCATTGGGAACACCATGCCGCCAATTTCAGTTGCTCACTCATTCTAAGAGAGATATATGAAAACCTCACTTTTATTTTAGACCGCATAATTTACAGGGAGCATCAATTGCTAATTTATGTTGGCTTCAGAGTAGTAGCCCTACTTAATGGGCTACGTATTGGATACACCAATTATGTTCTTCCTTTGCAAGTGGGAGATTAAGGCCAGATAAGAACCTCAAGTACTCTCAGAATGACCACCTCGGTAAAAAAAAGTACATCATCTGGATGCCATTATGTAAATCATGAGTCACTAGTTAAGAAGGAGGTAATTATTGTGTCACCACAGAATATAAAACTTGGTGTAATGAAGCAATTTAACAAAACACTGCAGCATATCAAGTCACGTTTAAAGTACCTCAAGGCGAACTTCCCTAAGATAAGTGATGCAAAGATTAAAGAGGGCATATTCGTAGGCCCTCATTTTCGTTAACATATATAGCTGATGAGAAGTTCAAGGCGACAATGGATGAAATTGACCTAGCGGCCTGACATGCATTCAAAGAGGTATCCAGAGGACGTCTGAAAAAGCACCAAGTAGCTCACCGAGAGTGGATAATGGAGGATCTAATCAAGTGCTACCAAGATCACAGATTCGCATCTGTCCTTCTTCCCAGAGAATGCAGGAGATGTGAGTGATGAACATGGAAAGAGGTTTCATTAAGATATAGTGTCAATGAAAAACAGGTGTAAGGGAAATGGCCGACTTCTGCTGGAACCTGAAACGTGACACGTGTAAGACGTCATATAAACGAAGTAAATATTAAAATGTAAGTTAATACATTATATAATGCTAACAAGCATGCCGATTCATTATATATTTATGAATTAATTAGGATGGACATATTTAATCTGATTTTGGGAGCAAAGGATATTTGTGGTCTCGTGGAAATTGATATATATTACATAGTTTTTTATGCCGGTAATTTACAAGAAAATGTAATGTGAAAGGAAACTTTTGTTATATAATTCGAATTTAGCACAATCAATTTCGTATTAATATGTACATGGGAACTAAGTTTTCAATTTCTTGTCTGTGAAAGGGAGAGCAGTGATGGATAAGGCCCTGTTCGCACGCACCCAGGCAGTGCCACCCGCCCCACTCTTTCCCTCGTTCATCTATACATCCATACAAGTATACGCATTGAAAAGAGGAAAATAGGAGTGTCTTGGGTCAATGTAGAGGTACAATAACTGGAATATACCAACGCGTGTATACTAGAGTGCATTTTAACTTCTCGGTGTTTTTTTGTTTGTTATGTGTATAGGTGGACAATCCTAAAGCCGTGTGTTTCCAAGGACCTAGTCAGTCATACGCAGGACGTCTAGCGTCACTCGCACACACATACACACACACACACACACTCACAAACATACACACACACGCACACACATATTGACACACGTTTTTTTTGTTATGCAAACACTCACTGGAATGCACATTACAGAAGGGTGGTGATGCATTCATATAGTAACGGAAAGTGTTCCGCTCTCTGTCTCAACCTCTCTCTCTCACCCTCTCTCTCTCGCTCCCTCTCTCCCTCTCTCTCTCCCTCTATCTCCCCTTCGCGCCCATTCTCTCCACCTTTCTCCCTCTCTTTCTCTCTCCCTCTCTCTCTTCCTCTCTCTTCCTCTCTCTCCACCTCTCTCTCCCTGTCTCTCTCTCTCTCTCTATATATATATGTGTACGATTGTGTGTAATTGTGTGCGTTTGTGTATGTTTATGCATGCACGAGTATGTGTATGTGTGTGCATGTATCTTTGTGTGCATATGCATGAGCACGAATGCGTCCATCACAGACACTACCTCTTCTCTTCCATGCTTTTTCGCTAAACAATTCCCTGTTATCTTAACCGCTACCACCTCCTGTTATGATATACCAACCTGCTTACCAGAATATGATCACTGCATAATATTCATTTATAATACGAAATAAGTGTGTCAGCTGGATTAGGTAACATGTGAACAAGATTGCTCAACACTGACAATGGGCGTGGCTATATATGTGTATGCGTTTGTATGTGATAAGTGAGAGTATTAGTATATATCTACTGGCATATGTGCGTAGTAACATGTACAAATTTATTGAACGAATTAGTTTACATTTTTATGAAATTCTGTATTTGACGAAAAGCCGCGTGGAAAAACTGAGGCAAACTAATGCAATAACTGTAACGAACAATGCCCCAACCACAAATTCTGTTGAGAAACACCAACATAAAACTCAATCAGACTGGTGTTGTTAATTTGCCGTCTGTATTATATATTTACCACAAAATTAGTCCCCCACAGCTAGGTAGTAATACCGACTCACCTCCTCATATCTTTTTCAATGGAAATCAGTATAACTACGAGTGTAAAATTATGTTAAAGAAAAGATTACTAAGTTCTGCTCTAACTTTTTAACGTATGTGAGTTCTACAAATATAAAGTTACATGTGAGCAAACAGATTTTTCTTGAATGAACAATATTTATAACAAAACATGAGAAATGTTGCTACTTCTATAGGAAGCCATATGAAAGAAAATCTTGCAAAAGGCATAATAATCTATGTTACCGAATATATCGTTTCGGTTAGATTTCATTTATTTTCACTTATTTCTTGTCATATGATTTTTCTTTGGCTAGTCTAGTGCAGTGTACTTGCTCTGAGGCTGATGCTGCTTAAGTGTAACGTCTTTGTAAATATGTCAATTGATTTGACTTAGCCACAAAATAAAATTAGATATTTTGTAACATACATACAAGTACGACTCTCTCTAGTTGGTTTATAAGACAAGGCTATTATACCGAATTATAAGACAGTTCCCGAAAACGAATTATATTGCAGTGCATTCGATAACTGTCATTCCTTTTAATATTTTTTTCTGGTGCACTTCTGCCGCACTAACATGACAAAAAGAATAATTACAAACAACAGCCTATTTATCGCTCTAACATTAGTGACCTCGTAGTTACCACTACTTCTGCAGCTGGTACACATCTTTTCCCCAATTCCCAAGTACTGCGTCCATATCCATGGCAAACAAATTTCAATATGTAGCAGCAACATCGTCAACCCGACTGTCACTGACATCGTCATTAACACCATTATCATCATCGTCTACTTCTGCATGCTAGTACCACCTCCGTCAACATAGATAATATAAGAAATAATTTTTTCTCTCTTTTAAACATCTGCTAACGTTAGAACGCCACTAAATTTTCTTACTGCACGGGCATGAGTTTATCCCGTCAGGGCTTGTACACAAGGCTAGATGCTGGCTCACAAGGGAGAGGAAAAAAACACACCCTCATCAGCTTGATAAATATACCTAAAAGAAAGATCATATTAAATACTGCTGGCAGCAGCAACCGCTCTCGAAAAATGCAATAGTAGATACGTAAACCAAATTTCCGTTCCTTTATAAAAACTTGCATTAATAATGAATGGGTCACCGAGGAAGAATGGGTCATAGCGAAAATTAGACACGTTACCAAATAATTCTGTTAATTTGCCAAATGGCATAGGAGCACTGTATAATCTATTGATCGACGAAACAAATTTCTTGATAACTATGTCAAAAATATGGTGGCCATTCTAATGAATCAACACTATTCTCTCTACAGTAGTCCAGATGCGGTTGACTTTGACAATATTCCTGAAGTATATCACAAAACATAACATTTAGTACAGCGGATAATCTTTTCGGCAATTAATAAAATTAATGAAAATCATTTATATTTAGCAGCCGTCGCCGATAGAATCCTTGCTCATACCATCCAAACCTGCAGGGTACAACTTACTTCTTCTTTACCAAATAACTGAAAGAATTCCCTGGGCTCAAATTTTACACCTACCTATTTTATGTTCAATACTGTTATATCAGTTTTAATGTTTTTTTTTTGTTTTTTTTTTGAAGAAATAAGTTACTCGCTCTGAATTTCTGCTTTGTATTAGTAACGCTTCAACTTGTGTCGTTTTTGATTTCCAGGGACTGGGGCAAGGATTTTGGGAAAATTCAAAGGAGTTCTATTTCAATTGTCATAACTTTCTGATAGATGGGTATGTCTTAATAAATATTTCAACAACTTACCTATCAAAGTGTGTAGCTTACGATTATATCGGTATTTGAAATGAAAAAAAATGGTGAGCATGCACAAAAACAAGCTGACACACATCATTTCCTGTTTCAAGTTTTATTTTCGTAGATACATATCATCTAGGTCAGTGTTTATGAACGAGAGCCCACTAACGTCTATATATGCGTGCATGTGTGTGTATGTATGTTTGTGTCTATGTGTGTGTGTGTGTGTGTGTGGTGTGTGTGTGTAGATACAGAGAATGCTATATCTATATCTATCTATCTATCTATATATCTCTCTCTATATATATGCAGAGAGTGTGTGTGTTAGAGAGAGATAAAGAGATAGGTAGATAGATAAATGGGTACATACATACGTACTTACATGCATACATACCTACATACATACGTATATATTTAATAATAGACATTATCTGAAAGTTTCAGAATACACATTTTTCTACGTTACGAGGAAGCAAATTCGCGATAGGGGCACACATCTGTTTTATGCATTCTGATTAAAGAATCAAAAAGTATTAGCACACTGCTGAACGAGGCAAACCTTGAACAAATGTTGTATGGAAATATTCTTTAATTGCGAGAGAACTTTTTTAGCGTGAAATACTATCAGAGATTTTGGTGTTGAGCACCCATCGAAATATAATCGTTTTGGCCCACAAAATATTCTCATGGACCATTCAACTAATCTTCGTTTCCTCTACGTTAGCTACGTCTCACCTACTTTTCGGCTATCCACTGTGCTCTCCGTCTACAAAAAACCAAAACGATGCCAAGAAAATCATTAAGAGATTTGCACCCAATAATTGCTGAAAATTCCGAAATCAAAATTGGCAGTCTCAAATTAACAAGCGGACATTGATTTATTTCAGCGGTGCTACACCACGAAGATTGCATCAGTGGAACAGCTGAGCTACTGGGAGATACTGAAAGAGTTCCGACACTCTGCACTGGTGTAAAGCGAGTTAGAAGTAGCGCTTAATTCCTGTTTTATGGTCGATATGCATGACTTTCTCGGTGGGAGATATTTTGACTCCTAATTCTTGTTTTATAGTTTGGGGTATCAAACAGTACTAACATGATAAATGATCAAGATTTAGTAACTTTCAAAACTGTCAGTAATATCCTGCACAATAAGAAAGGCATAACTTCCCAGGATCGGGGCACTATTTATGACTCACCCTATACAGAAGATTTTGAAAGGATCGGCACTAAACTTTGGCGTAGATAATTATACCAGTCCCAGAACTGGATCATGTACTGCAATGGCTTGGAATGCAAACGCCCAGAGCTATTTAATATCTTGTAAGAGATCTACTACTACTACTACTACTACTACTACTACTACTACTACTACTACTACTAATCCTGCTGCTGCTACTACTAGTGCTACTGCTGCTTCTGTTGCTACTACCACTACTACTACTACTACTGCTGCTGCTGCTACAACTACTACAAATCCTGCTGCTGCTGCTGCTGCTATTACTAGTGCTACTGCTGCTGCTGTTGCTATTACTACCACTACTGCTGCTACTACTACTAATCCTGCTGTTGCTACTACTAGTACTACTGCTGCTGCTACTACTACTACTGCTACTACTACTACTACTACTATCACCACTATCCAACCACTGACTAAGCGTTACCGCTGCTTTTTGTGAGACTGACAAGGCCAGGACTACGGCACCACTACCGTTGCTGCTACTACTACTAGACACTCCTTTATATCAACAATGTCTGTAAGGAACAGAAGACAACTGCTTCAAATAAAACTTTTACTTCTACTATTACGACCCAATTGCCACCAGGAGAGAGAAACAACCAGCCTTATGTGAATTTTGTAAAGAAAAACCATTCAAATATATAAAATTGATAACATGAAAATTTTATTAAATATTTTCAGTTTAATTCATTTTCTTCTACAGCATGATTGAATTGACTTAAATCAATTGAAACCAGTAGACTGTTTTCACAAAAATTGAAATATTCCCTTTTTTTTATCAAGATATTTTATCAAAGTATTTTCTTCTGTTATTTTTGTGCTATATATATTTACTCGAACACACACAAAAAAAACATACATAATATATATATATATATATAATATATATATATATAATATATATCTATATATAAATATATATATATATAATATACACGTATATGGGAGGATGTATTC
>NW_021835736.1:0-2500 GCF_006345805.1 Octopus sinensis
CACACACAATATGTATATATACTTATGCATATACACATATATATATACATACAAAGATGCATACCTACATATAGCGGCACTGCCACACATCTTCAAATATATATATATATATATATATAATATATATATATATATATATATATATATATATATATATATTATATATATATATATGGTTGTTATATTGTTTTGATAACATAATAGGTTAGATAGGATGATGTCTATATTACAATATTACAAGATGACCAATAATATGTTGTGCACGTATAGTAATATTATGATCATGAAATTAGCATTAGCTTATCTCACTCTTTTTTACGGAACCCCTAAGAGCCTTTTTCGGAAACCTAGGGTTCCGAGGAACTCCGGTTGGTCACCATCACCACCATCATCGTCGTCGTCGTCACCATCAATTTTTGAAACTATTGTTTTTGTTGTGTTGTTGTTGTTGCTACTGCTGCAGTTGGTGATGATATCATTCTTGTTGTTGTTATTATTATCAACGTCGTCAACATTGTTGCCATTTGCACCATCATCATCATTATCATTATTATCGTATAATTTTTCTTGTTCCTCCGTTACTTAGCCCGTCCGTAACACTTCCACGGGATTAGTTGAAGGGGAAGGGAAGGGTAGAGGATGGGTGGGGAGATGTAGGAGGTGAAGGGTAGGAGAGGAGATGTAGGAGGGGAGAGATAGAAGGGGAAGGTTAGGAGGGGAGTGGTAGAAGAGGAGAGTAGAGGTAAGCGGAGACGGGTAGGAGAGGATAAGCAGAGGAGAGAGATAGGAAGGAGATAGGGGAGTGAGAAGTGGTTGTGAGTGAATTTTTTTATTTTTTTACTTATATTTTTCCTTGTTATTTAGTCTGTCTGTAACGTTTTCACGTGATTAGTTGAAGGGAAAGGCGAAGAACGAAAGAAAAAGGAGAGAGAAATAGAGAGTAAGGCGAAGAGTGTCAGAGAAAGAGGAAGAGTGTTGTGTATTAAGTCTATAAAACTGTGCATGAAATATATAAAGTGTATATATATATATATAAAGTGCATTAAATAATCATTGTTTTCTAATTTCCTTCACTTTTCAATGATTAACAGATTAGCGACTATATTTGATACAGACACAACAGATATCTTTGACTTTTCAGAAATAACCCGATAAGTTTACCATTGCTTCTGTGAAATATCTATGGGTCCTGCTGCTCAATATTATTATATCATACTATTACCTGCTAATATATTTCGTCGTGATGTTATCCAAAGGTTTGTTGACAGCAAACATCCTCAGAACTCACGAATCTTCTTTAGGATTCTTGCAGGATACAAGATGCACTTTTCTTTCAGTAGACAATGCAAGTCTTAATTCTGATATTCTTCAGTCTCTTAGATAGCAGTTTGGGGTGTTCTGGAGGGACAATTGTCATTTACGTCTTCCACTATTTCGTCAACTTTGGTTACGTTGTGACATTTTCTGTTTTCCTGACTTTTACGCAGCTAATGTATGGCTTTACAAAATCATTATTACCATTATTGTTGTTATTATACCATGAAAACCTCTCAGTCTTATTTCGCTGGGTATGATGGAAAGTGTCAGCAGTCCCCACCCAGCAGACAAAGATGAACCTAAGTCTGCTTCAAGAATCTTCCGGAGAGCGCTTGCAGTTCCAAAACGATTTTTGTAACTGCTCTATCTTTCCAATCTTTTTTAGACATGTCGGTTGTTGAGTGCTGATCCTTCCAAGCATGCCAATCACTATCGGCATCACGTCCACTCTCTTCATTGCCCACAACTTGCATACTTCCCGCCTTCAATTCATCAAAGTTGTTCATTTTTTTCTTCTGTCTCTCTAATCCTGTTGTCAACGGAACATGCTATGTCAATTATCAAGAATGTTTTTTTTTTCTTCTTTTCTCTTCACAACAATGTCAGGTTTCCAATGTTTAATCTGATAGTCACACTGAATCACTACATCCCATAGGATTTTGCAATCCTCATTCTCAATAACGTCTTCTGGGATTTGGCCACACCACACCTTTGATCTTTCTAGGCCATTATTTCCACAAGGATCCCAATGGATCGTTCTTGTCACATTGTCATGTCGCTTTTTGTACTAACATTATTATTAAAATCGTTAGTGCGGCAAACAAAATGCTTTGTGGTATTTCTTCCGGCTTTAAACTTTGAGTTCAAATTGCGTCGAGGTCGGTTTTTGTCTTTCATACTTTTGGGGTCAATAATATAAGCATCGGTTGATCATTGGGGTCAATGTAGTCAACTCATTCCCTACCCCAAAATTTCAGGCCTTGCGCCTATAATAGGAACTATTATTATTGTTGTTGTAGTTGTTGTTGTTAATATTATCATTATTATTATTATTATTATATCCTCATCATCATCATCATCATCATTATAATCATCATTATTATCATTATTATTATTGAGTGAGAGGGCAGTCCATGCCATCTAAGTGGCACTGGGGTAAAATATACGAAGCCCAGAATACCCA
>NW_021835736.1:7500-10000 GCF_006345805.1 Octopus sinensis
ATGCATCGTTACGTGTGTAATATATAAAAATATGTGTTTATGTATATATATGAATATGTGTATGTATATTTATATATACCAACCGGTCCATATATATGAATGTATATATATTTTATATATGTATGTACATATATCTGTATTTACATAAAGTATATATGTATGTATATATATGCATATATATGCATTTATGTGTATATATATATATATATATATATATATATATATGTACATATTTGTGTGCGTGTTCGTGTTTGTCCACACACCATCGCTTGACAACCTGTTTGACAAAAGAGACCAACAGAATAAGTTCTAGGTTTACAAAGAATAAGTCCTGCGGACGATTTGTTCGACTAAAGGCGGTGCTCCAGCATAGCCGCAGTCAAATGACTGAAACAAGTAAAAGAATATATATATATACGACGGGCTTCTTTCAGTTTCCTATCTACCAAATCCACTCACAAAGCTTTGGCCTGCTCGAGGCTATAGTAGAAGACACTTGCCCAAGGTGCCATGCAGTGGGACTGAACACGGAATCATGTGGTTGGGAAGCAAGCTACTTACCACAGAGCCACCGATCACATCAGGAAAAATTCGTTTTTTTCAGGTGAATCAAAACTTAAAATTAAAATTTGGTTCAGAGAAAATATCAACAAATGGAATGTTTCATAAACATCTCGCTCTGGCAGAAAGTCTATATGAAAATACCTTGATTCGAATGAACCGTAACCACACACACACACACACACATACACACTTTCCCACACACACATGCATACATACACACATACACATTAAAGAATGTAATTGTGTAAAGCCGGAACAATGCGGGAAGGAACAGAGTAAACTACAAATTGAAAAGAAAACAGAACGAAGTTGCAGTTTTACTTTGTATTTCTATATTTCGGGGTGAAAACCCCTTCTTCAGGATACTCGGAAAAGGGGTAACTGGAAAAAGTTTGTTTCTCAGAAGTGGGTGGAAGGACGGAGATGACATGCGCGGATAGCTGTTGTTATATCAACCAGTCTGCTTCGTGTAGTTCCTTCCTGCTGTTAACGGTTGGTTTCAATTTGTTTATAAGGTCTTCCTTAATTCTGAGATGGCCCCTGGTGCGCTGGAGTTGCCTTGATGGAGACTTTGAAGTTCCGGGTTTGACACTTCTTATTTCTTTATTGCCCACAAGGGGACAAACAAGGACAGACAAACGGATTAAGTCGATTACATCGACCCCAGTGCGTAACTGGTACTTTATTTAATCGACCCCAAAAGGATGAAAGGCAAAGTCGACCTCGGCGGAATTTGAACTCAGAACGTAGCGGCAGACGAAATACCACTGAGCATTTCGCCCGGCGTGCTAACGTTTCTGCTAGCTCGCCGCCTTATAAAACTGACGATTGTGTAATGCATGAAAGTACTAGTTCATTTCAATATTGTAAAACTGTAAAAATTGCAAATGATAAAACGTGAAAATTTTGTTCCTCTGAAGTTGGAATTTCATTGCTTAATATATTTTTCTATACAGAATCAAACTTAGATATGTGTGTGTGTTTATGTGTGAGTGTGTGGGGGTGGGTTAGAGTGTTGGACAAAACGTTTCTTTACGACATAGGTTCAAATCCCGCCAAGTTCAGATTTGCCTTCTCTCCATTCGGGTCGGCAAAATATAATACCAGTCAAGTCCCACGGATAAATGGGGATTGACTAACTCCTCTCCCCTCAAAATGGCTGACCTTGGACCTAACTTAGAAGCAGTCATTGTTGTTGATAATATTCTTATTGTTCAGAAGGCGGCACGCAGGCAGAATCGTTTGTGTGCCGGACAAAATGCTTGGCGGCATTTCGTCCGTCTTTACATTTTTGGTTCAAATTCGGCCAGGGTCAGCTTTGTCTTTCATCCTTTCGAGGTCGATAAAATAAATACCAGTCGATCACTGCGATCAATGTAATCGACTTAACCCCTTCCCACGAAAGTGCTGGCGTTGCACCAAAATTTGAAACCAATAGTGTTATAGTTGTTGTTTTTGTTGTTATTGTTGTCATTGTTCTTGTCATCAGTCCTAGGTCTGTCATGATCCATCGTTTCTACGAACAACGTAGTTACAGCCGTGACCATCCTGTTCACTTTATTTCAACACCAATCTACGTACAATTCCATGAAACCGTGTGTCACTCATAAGGCTTCATTTAAGACAATTCGGGCGATATTTAACTCCTATTTTTAGCCGATCGAGCAACCACATTGGACTTCCATTGTTAGCACATGGTTATAAGGGTACGCTAATTAAGATCTGCGACAAGAACTAAATACATAAATTCGTCCCAAATTGTGCAGTGCCGCCTTCTCTGGCAACGGATGGGGAGGGCGAATGAGTATCTCTGAAGAGGGTGGGGTTCTATTAGAGTATATCGAAAGTGGGGAGGGGGCTGTATCATGAAGGGTGGAGGTGGGGGTAATAGACCATCGCCAAAGTGTTGCTACGTCTCTCCAAGAACACAAGATGG